>NW_022639617.1:39722-69463 GCF_010583005.1 Odontomachus brunneus | reverse complement strand
GTAATTATGTACAATAAGGTCTTTTTCGAATTTTGATACTTTTTTGCAGCTTTTTTAGTAAAAATATTTATTTTGACTCCAACATTGATAATCAATCGAGGGAGTCCGAAAAATATGCAAGTTATGTATTGTTTTAACTTTTTTTCACTTTTTTTTTCACTTGTCAAACGTTGCTGCTTTCCCACAATTTAAGCAAGTTACTGCTCTTTTAATCACATTATGTAACTGCAATATCGAACGACTAGCGGGGGGCTGCGCCCCCCGCACCCCCCTCAAAACTAAGCTAACCCAACCTATCGTCACATTAGCCCTCAGTCATTGTTTATTAAAAAATTATTAAGAAAAAAGTTGAACACTTTAATAAACAATGACTGACGGTTAATGTGACGATAGGTTGGGTTAGGTTAGTTTTTAGGGGAGGTGCGGGGGGCGCAGCCCCCCGCTAGCCGTTCTATATTTTTCTCGTGTTACAAATGTTAAAAATATTATCAATTTAAATATTTTTTTAGTAAGTACTGCACTAGTACAGAAAAGGCAAATCCAAGGTGACATCCATCTTCTAAATAATTACTATTGTTTTAACTTTTGCAATCACAAGTTTCTTAATCTATATCTAGCATCTTTAACAATTAATTTCTCGGTTTGTACAGCCGAGCGACGATTTTAACTTTCAAATTCGGCTTCTACGCATCGAAATATATAAGATAGGTGAGTTTCAGCGAAATCTAAGGTCAGTAACTTGTTTAAATTGTGGGAAAGCAACAACGTTTGACAAGCGAAATATTAAAGTGAGAAAAAAGTTAAAACAATGTATAACTTGCATATTTTTCGGACTCCTCCGATTGATTGTCAATGTTGGAGTTAAAATAAATATTTTTATCAAAAGAGCTGCAAAAAAATATCAAAATTCGAAAAAGGCCTTATTGTACATAATTACCATTTTCTTGCTGTGAGATCGACGTAATACCAAGTTGCTACACTGAGGGAAATATTACCTTTAAATCCACAAATATTTCTTTCATAGATGCCATTAACATATTTACTTAAATCTAAATTCTCTTTATTTAAATCAAATATTGATTACCTGGTTTAAGTAAACATTTGGTTTAAATAAAGAGAATTTAGATTTAAATAAGTATGTTAATGGCACCCATCAAAGAAATATTTGTTGATTTTAAAGTAATTTTTCCCTCAGTGTGGAACATATTTCTATTATACGGAAAGAATTTGCTCCTACAGCAAGAAAAATAGCTAACGCAGCAATATTTTGCAAGTGTCCATATATTACAATTTTCTTTTTCTCCGTGTCGACGCTTTAAACCATGTTAAAGTGGAAAGAGCACAATGTATAGATTGAGGTATGGACTATTGTATCTTCTAATTCATCATCCGGAGAGACACATTATTCCAATTAAATATAAAAGTAGAAGATAAGATCAAAGATCCTTATATATTGCGAGCACATAACATATTACTGATACACGGGACACGCGACCGTACTTAGTTGTTTAATGCGTCACGAGCAGAATGTATATTAGGCCCTCAAGCAAATTTTCTCGTTTTTGGGTTTAAACGAGCTTTTTATGCGTGAATACTACAGATGTCGCTGTAGTATCATTATAAATTCTGCAACATCTCTTTATTCTTCCGACATTCCGCCGTCCGACTATCACTTTTTCCTGTCGCTAAACACGCGAGAGGATCTAGGAATAGAGCTGAACAATTTCTCGCCTCTGAAGATCGCGATTTCTTTCGCAGTATACTTATGAAGCCTATTTGCTTGGAAAAGATTATGGAATGCAATGAAAATTATTTTAACGAATAAGTCCTTTTAAACGTTGGCCAAGCGTTGGTTGCCGAAGGCCTTCGGCAGCTAGTCATTTGCAAGTATTGGGCCAATACTGGCTGACAAAATTCTGGCCGATAGTTGGGTGCCATAGCTTCGGCCAAGCGTTGACTACTGGCCAACTTATAGCTGCTATAGTAACAACTTCGTTGTTATTACTGGCGACCCAATATAGGAACATTTTTGTGTATGTTTGAAGTTGACGCTTAAAAAACGAGAAAAGCTTTTTTAGATGTTTGACATCACTGGACAAGTAGTTTTTATTAGAAATAAGGACGTTCATAGAGTTAGTTAACATTATAATAAGTAGTGTATAATAATAATAATATCTGTAAATATACGACATACATTAAGAGCAAGAGCGCATGCGGACCTAATCGCCGAGGAAATATGCTCGAATGTCGAAAAACCATCGGCCCGTGTGTTTATCTTCATTATATCTCACTACCCGTTACTCAAGATTATCACTGAAGGTCGCCTCGCTGTTTCACTTTACACACGGAAAATCAGTCTTTATCGTCGCCAAAAGAATCTTGCAAGTATCGCTGGACAATTTGACAAAAATCCAATCCGACAAATGGGCGCGTCCACATTGAGAGAAAAATTATATTAAAATCAACAAATATTTCTTTGATGGGTGCCACTAACACATTTACTTAAATATATATTCTCTTTATTTAAATCAAACATTGTTTACCTGATTTAAATTAGCAATATTTGGTTTAAATAAAGAGAATGTAGATTTAACTAAATAGCGCCCATTAAAGAAATATTTGTTGATTTTAATATAATTTTTCTCTCAGTACACGAATTTAATAAAACTTGACTTCTCGATTGAATATCATTTTTTAAAATGATGAAAATAAAAACTTTTATTTCGTCCAAGGAAACTATGACTATTGTTTTAAATAGTATTCTTTAAAAGTTTCTTTCAAAATTTAATAATTCAATTTGTTTGATTTGGATTTTCTTGGATCTTTTTATTTTTTTGTTTGGATTAATCATTATAACATTGCGTAGCAAATACCAAATAATTGTTGCGTAACAACAACTAATTTGATTGTTTGATTGAAAGAAAAATTATATCAAAATCAACAAATATTTCTTTAATGGGCGCCATTTACTTAAATCTACATTCTCTTTATTTAAACCAAATATTGTTTATTTAAATCAGGTAAACAATATTTTATTTAAATCAAGAGAATATAGATTTAAATAAATATGTTAGTAGCAACCATGAAAGAAATATTTGTTGATTTTAATATAATTTTTCTTTCAGTGTGGACGCGCCTATTTGTCGGATTAGATTTTGATTTTTTGTCAAATTGTCCAGCAATGTCCGCAGCATTTTATGTAAGATACAGATGAGAAACCTCGTAAATTCCGAAACCGAATAATTCCGTTACCACAGAAGGTATGCGGGTCGATCGTTGTGAAACTTCTCTTTGGACCATGCTGATGTAGAAAGTAAAATGCGGAGGGACTGAGAGTATATTGCATCCTCGCGAGATAGGACCTCTTTCCCTGATCTTACTCTTAAAAACGATATGAAAACATACCAAAGTAAAATCCGCATTGTGAGGAACAATACGGTTGTCATCACACTTATTTCTTTATCTTACATTTTATCTTAGAACTCGACGCTTCACATTGTATAAAAATATAAGCTAAGGAAAGCATACGTTGTGCAATTAGTTGTAATTAGAGATAAGCGCGTCATGTCGGCACAATATCGTAATAAGTATAATGATGACTCCTATAGTGTTACGTAGTTGTACTATTATATAATTTGTACTATTATATAATTTGTACTATTATATAATATTATATAATTATATATATAATAATATATTACGTAGCTATACTAATATATAATATTATATAATTTGTATTATTATGCTTTATCGCATTAAAAAATGAAGCACAAGGCAAGGATGCGTGACGGGCTTATCCGCGGGGGACCTTCCTCGAGCATTATAACGAAAACGTTGTCTCTTGTTTGTTTTCGTTACGTTTATCTAACCTTACTCGGTAAAAGATTACTTCTTGAGTGTCGTGCTCCACTCTTCTATTTAAAACATTTTTCATCGCCAGCAAGGACTGCGCGAAAAAAACCGCTGGACAATTTGATCGGAAATTAGAGGTGCCAATCTGACGAGGATGGCACGTTTTTGAATTTAATTAAACTTCACTTCCAATTTTTTTTTTTTAATTGCGACGTTTTGTAAAGTATGGAGAACCGGGCGATTTTACTCACACACGGGAATACGTGGATCAATCACTGTAAATCACTGCTTTGGACTGTGCGGGTTTTTGAAGGGAACTTTAGATAAGCGCGCTTTCATCACATTGAAGTGTAAAGGAAAAAAGTGGGGAGGACTATGATTATATTATATCCTCGCGGAATGAGACCTCGCCGGAATCCTTGCAACGCTTTCATGAAAAAATATCCTCACCTAATTAGAACCTAAGATAGAATCGGTATCGCGTAGAACAATGCGTTTTTAACTTCCGCGATACACGATCTAAAAGCGTTATGATATTATGTACATTGCACAAATAGCGCTAATCGAAAATAAGCGTTAGTATAAACTAGCTATAAAGCTGTAATAAGTTTAATAACACCTGTACCATTATTTAACGTTTGTTATTATAAGTTATCATTAAGGCGTAGCACACAAAGCAAGGATGTGTGACGGGCTTTTCTGCACCTTCTGTCGAACATTAGGAAAATGTTTTCTTCTCGTGTTTTCTTCTTTTTTAATTGTGTTAGCTAACATTTTTCAGCTAATGTTACTGAGTGAGAAATTATCACTGGAAGTCGTTCTGCTGTGTCACTTTAGACATTAATTTTCATATTAGACTTGGTTTCCTGGTTTGATTCTTCTTTGTTTGATTCCGACGTTTCGCGAACATTTCAGTCCGCTTCATCAGGGAGGAACGACCCGATGCCTGATGAAGCGGACTGAAGTGTTCGCGAAACGTTCGGAATCAAACAAAGAAGAATCCACGCGGCTGAAACTCGGAAACCAAATCTAATATGCGTGGACACCGCGAAAGCGAAATATCAAATCAATTTTCATCATTGACGAGAATTTCGCAGAGGCCACTGGCCAATTTAACTGGAAATTAAAATCCGACCGGGCAAATAAGCACGATCGCAAATTCAGACTTTTTTTTCTATTTGATCACGGCATTTTATAAGATATGAGGAACTTCTCAACCATACGATTCCTTTCGCGCATGGGGATATTCGGACCAATCGTTGTGAACCTTCGCTTTGGAGCGGATGTGGTAGTGGAAAGGGAAATGTGTGCAGGGACTAAGATTATCACATCCTTGCGGGATGAGACCTCGCCAGAATCCTTGCGGTGCTCAGATTTATTTCGGAAGCGCCAAGATATTAAATGTAGAATCGTAAGTATTGCGAGGAACAGCATGTTCCCATTTTTCTCGAACTGTATCCCGCTTATCGCAATGTATGAGCGTTCCAACGATACATTATACATTGTGAAATTAACTGTAACTAAGAAATAAGATAAGAGCGATATGTTATAATATTACAATTGGTAACACCGGCAGATATTACATGGCATCACTGATACAAGGCACTGGGCAAAGATATGCGATAAGCCTTAACTTCTATCTGTCACATATCTTCTTTCAATATGATCGGAAGATCAGATCTTATTGATCAGTCAAATTTAATCTATCAAATATGGAGAAACAAGAAATAACGGCTTTTCGATGAATCGCACTTATCAAGTGTCACTGTCGCTTCTCGATTTATTTAGAACTCTACACTGAGAGAAAAATTATCTTAAAATCAACAAATATTTCCTTGGTGGATGCCATTAACATATTTACTTAAATCTACATTTTCTTTACTTAAATCAAATATTGTTTACTTGATTTAAATAAACAATATTTGATTTAAGTAAAGAGAATGTAGATTTAAGTAAATATGTTAATGGCACCCACCAAGGAAATATTTGTTGATTTTAAGATAATTTTTCTCTAAGTGTAGAAGAGTCGCCGCCGCAGCGTTTCCAAATCTCTCTCCCTCCCTCTCTCTCTCTCTCTCTCTCTCTCTCTCTCTCTCTCTCTCTCTCTCTCCGTCGTGTCTCGGTCTAAAGTATAAATAATTAATTAGCTCTGCTTTCTTCGTGCTAACTTACCGCCGAGGGGATAAATCAGTAACGAACTCCGGACTCACGACGATAATTGTCTGCTTGGTGACGCCAAGTTCTAATTAATTGCGCTAATTAATCAGGATAATTACTAGTAATCGAGATATGAGTATATTGATTTTTTAGGCTTTTGCGGTGTCCATATGCATATTAGATTTAATGTTTGAGTTTGAGTCGCGTGGATTCATCTTGGTTTGATGGAAACAAACAAAGATTAATTCCCGCGACTTAAACCCAGAACCTAAATCTAATATGCATGGACGCGAAAGCCTAAAAAATCAATATACTCATATTTCGATTACTAGTAATTATTCTGATTAATTAGCGCAAATCTAATATGAGTATATTATTATAGTAATTTATATAGTAATACGAGAAACAGATATTGTGCATTATTTACAGCGCAAGTACAGTACAGTACTTATAACCTTAATTCATTCATTCATTAAGTCAACTCCGTTGTGTAATTTTTGAGCAACTAGAGTCGAAGCTTACCTAAGAGCTCAGGCCTTGATATGAGTAATCGAACTAACCCAGACAACATAATGTCTAAAATCGGGACATAAGACGCCTTAAAGATATTTATACGTAAATCATCTCAAAGACATCTTAAAGATGATCTTTAAGACGTCTTGTGTCCCGATTTTAGACATTACGTTGTCTGGGAATTTAATAACATCACCGCAACAGCGACGGTAGATTAATGATATGACAGGTTAAGCGGAATCTATGTTACACCGAACGAATTCCTAATACAGAGTATTTGCAAAATGTACAGAACTACGTGTGAAAAGATAGAATATGTCAACCTGAACACACGAGGGCCTCTGACTCAAACAACCACGTAAAATTACGAGATATTAAAAAAGAGAAGCAATTTTATACAAAGGCCCTTTGAAGTATATAACTTAAGTTAAACATTAATTGAAAATAATGTTTAATTTTATTAATTAAAAGTAATGCTTAATTACGTGGGGTTATAATTAATATTAATATTCAAAATTGGAATTCAGGGTTGGTTTAAGACCCTGACGTGCGTTAGCACTGTCAAACGTCATTATCCTCCCAAAATTTAACAAAAACATTCGCTCCAACATTTGAACTCGTTAGTTGAATAATATCAGGTTTTTAGAAATGTTTTGATCCAAACAGCACAAGAATTCTAATGGATGTCCCGGGGATTTCTTCAGACATTGAGGAGTTCTCAGAATATCTTTCGGTGTTTTTAGGATGTAAGCAGCCTCTGAACGTCTTTCAGATGTTCTTGTGCTGTCTGGGAAGTGCAAGAAGTGCTCTCACTAGTTTAAAATATGTTTAATTTAAGAAAATAATGTTATACCAAAAATTAGAACGTCAATCGTTACTAAACAAGCTCTGTTAGCGCGAGATTTTATTGAAAATGGCTGAAAAGTCACGATTGTTTCTTAATGTTACGTGATATGTTCGCGAAACAACGAAAAACGCCACAACTTGGTTCGCCTGCAGATGTCAGCCGATATCAATGTTAAGAGACCAGTTGCGTTTCAGCCATTTTTGATCATGCATTATAGGAGACCGGAGTCAGTTGGCTGCCAGGATAAGTTAGCAAAATTGATTATTTCTACTGTTCTTTAGCAGACTTCAGAATCAAGCAAGTAGGGATTTCAAAGCCATCTTTGACATGTTTAAAAATTTTGCATGCTTAATTCTGCAACTTGTTAGAAAATAGCAGAAATAATTTTGATTTTAGTTACCCCAGTAGGCAACTAACCCCAGTTCCCCTTGTAGAACCTGCGTTGATTCGTTATCGCGTCTTTTGATTTATCAATTTGTTTTCATTAACACGTGGACTGCCATGACAAATTTCAGGATTACGATTTCAGAAGCCAATTTGATTTAATCATATGGACAGACCATGAAAGAACTACGAGATAAATCGTAGTCGACGCCGTAGCCAAGAAGGCCAACTACGATTTATCTCATAGTTAGCAGTCAACGTATTAATATCTCGAAATTTCACATGGTGGTTGTTTGATAGAGTATTCTTTTATTCAATTTGACCTTCTTGCACACGTGTTTTTTGACGACTTAGATTAGATCGTCCCTATACTCTTATAGAAATTTAATACTGATAAGTGATAATTTGGCCAGCGATAATTACTGTCGTTCAATACGTAATTTTATTACTCGTACGAGTAATAAAATTACTATTTATTACTGGCCAATTTATCACAGCCAGTGATACTTTTCTATAAAGGTATATTATATACAGTGTCGCATTTGAAACAATCACTTCCCAAAACGTTTCTTGTTTTCAATTTTAGAGAAAAATATTTAGGACAAAAGTTATATAGTCTGGAGGGAGGCAAGGAATGATGAAATTAGTCTTTCAAAGTGACGTAGGAGTTATCTTCAGTTCCTTAAATTGGTGATGGTCCATATTTATGACAGTAGATCTTAATTTTTAGTGTTTAATGCTGTGAGTAGATGGTGAGTAGATAGGTAATAATTAATTAAGACGTTTCCAGAGAATTGCAATTGTGATCATATTGTTATAACTGTGATAAATCCGTCACGACGGAAAAAAGCGACAGCTGACGAGCCAAGTGGTCATGTAACGTTTGAGATCGAAGAAGTCGTTAAGTAAGCGGTCCAAATAATTAAAAATGTTCTTTGCGTTGTTTTATACATGTTTTTTTAATTTTTCATGGACGCGAGTGCAAGTGAGAACAACGTTTTGGGGCCTCGTCCGGGATGGAAGTCGCGACTATCGCGATGATCGAAACTGAGAAGGTTATCGCGAGCTTATTGCGGACTATTTGGGATGGGAAAAAAAGTGCAGTGAAGTTGTGTGAGTATCTGAAAGTGCAACGTCGAAAATACTGTATTCACGTTGATACTACATTCGTGGAAGAGGACGCGGGCTCGAATCACAGTGACCACAGACACAAGTGCTCTACAAACTGTCCCATAAAAACTCAGGGAACTCACGGAGGAAGGACAATCTGGAGAAGAGGGGGTGCAATGTTAATTAGTTCAGTGTTAATCCGTAACCCAGAGTTAATTAACTCTAACAGCCCTTGGCCATTGATGAGAGTTGATTTCACCCAACAAAAGGAAACATCTGACGAGAGATGGTCTAAAGACTCGTTAACACGTTCGCCATTAGTGTTACGCATGTGTGACGTATTGATTTCTCACTTTAAGTTCATTTTTACACAAAATTTTCAATTTTACTTGTTTGCTACCACACAGAGAGAACAAATTTATTTGAATAAAATAAATGTTTCTTTGGAATAGTCCAAGCAAATTATTTGGTTGACACAACAAAAATATTTCTTTGGTCTAAGTCGGAAATAAATATTTTTGTTGCTTTAAACAAAATTTTGTTTAAACAATCAAAAAATTCATTTGGACTATTCCAAAGAAGCGTTTATTTGATTCAACCAAATCGTTCTCTCTGTGCAACGTCACATGTGTATGACAACGAGATTTTTCTTTGTTCACGTATAAACAAATCAAGTCCGTATGGAGACTTGTTTCTTAGGGATATGTTGTTCATATGCCTTCTTAGTATTTATCTTGAGAGGAATAGTGGATACAAAATTGCGAAATGGTCCTTTTAGAGCATAAATACTTTTCCTTGAGTTTCATTAAAATCGGAATAATATTACAGTTAGGAAATAGAAAAATTAACTTGCGCAAAGTAAATTTTCGAGCCTCTCGAAATTTTGTATTAGTATTCTTCATCTGACTAAATAAAACTGGACGAGCCCTTATAGAAATATCATACTAAGAATCATTGATAATTACTTATTATCCAGTATTTTTAATACTGAAAATAAGTAATTATCAATGATTCTTAGTATGATATTTCTATAAGGGAGGTGTTATTAGACAGAATAAAATTTCTTACCAGTGTATGACTGTTTCTGGTAATAAATTCAATTTAACTGTAATATCCCACACAGCAGAGGTGTCCAAAATATATCATAGGGATATCCTAAAGATATATTTGGGATATGTGATATCTTCAAGATATCCTTATGATATATTTGGGACATTCCTGCTGTGTAGGAAGTTCTGAACTTATGTAGCTGATCTGTACACAGAAACTAATGTATTGCTCACACGAACGCAACAACCACAAATTAGTACGGCTCCCCTTATAGAAATTTAATACTGATAAGTGATAATTTGGCCAGCGATAATTACTGTCGTTCAATAATTTTATTACTCGTACGAGTAATAAAATTACTATTTATTACTGGTCAATTTATCACAGCCAGTGATACTTTTCTATAAGGGTCAGCTGCACTTCCGATGCTATCTGCAATTATATTAGCGTATATTTTATCTTGCCGGTATTATATTTATTTACAACACAAACTTTTGTTGGCATCTTTCTTGCATAAGAGTGCTATATAGCCTGATTTCACAGCCTTTGAAAATTTGTAATAAATAAAAATATAGGCTCGTGCTGCACCGCGCGCCGAATGTTCATTCAAATAATTTATTCGATTTTTATTTCGACTTTTTTTCCAAAAAAAAAAACGCTCTGTAGTCTTTTATGGACGGTCTTCTTGGTTACAGATATTACAAATACAAGATAGTTCTCTTGTTATTTTAGTCACAATACGACAAATATCCTTGCCTATTTCTCCGCAAAAAGTATCCACTATGACTCTTGTAGGTCCTTACGCAAGCGTGTAGTATACACAGACAGCACAATGTCCAAAAGACATAAGATGTCTTTAAGCCGCCTTCAAGTGCCGATCTACAACCTCGCTTTAAGCTCCAAGTCGTAAGCAACTAACCAATCACAATCGATTATTCTTGAGACGTAAAGAGAATAATCCCATATAGGGTTTTACATTCGGCCCAGTACTGGGCCAATACTGGTTTTCGGAGTACCAGTACTGGCGCAGTACTGGTGGATAACCGGATGATAACTTCAGTCCGGTATTGGCCGACGGTAAATGGTACTGGCCCAACCGTTGTTGGCCAGTACTTCCCCAGCATTGACAGTACAATCGGTTCAGTACTTAGACTGAAGTTACAGTACTGACCGTCAGATTTGTAATACCATGAGAAAATAATATACAAAATATATAAAATAATATACATAATAATAATATACATAATCATAATATACATAATATATAAAATAATATTATACAAAAGTATATTTATAATTTTTCTCATATCTCATAAATCGCTAGGAACGAAAGATTGTTAACAACACACTCCAAACTTTTCGAAATCCATGTCCTGACTGCGTTGAAGTGTGTTGCTTAACCTGACCTTCGAACAGCGATTCCAACGATTTATGCTTATATAATGTATTCTTATAGTGTTTACAGTATGTTATAACCTGGCAAACACCAAATAACAGTTATATAACTTTTATTTAGTGTTTGTTGCATAATTTATTAATAGATATTATTAATATATCTGACGGCCCCTATATGGATGGTCAATTTCTTACGGCTTAAGAATTAAAGCAAGATTGTGGAAAAGACGTCTTAAAAACGTCTTAAAGACGTCTTATGTCCCAATTTTGGACATGTGCGCTGTCTGGGATATATAACTTGTGCAATCTTTTTGTCGGTGATATCAAAATATTCGTGATCTCGTATTTCCGTGAGTTTTCAACGGAAATATGAACAATATCAATTCTTTGGGAACATCTAAACCCAAACAGCACAAGAGTTTTAATGGATGTTCCAGGGACATTCTTTTTAGACATTGGGAAATTCTCAAAATATCTTTCGGACGTCCTTAGGACGTCTTTAGGATATCCTTGCGCTGTCTGGGAAGTTAAGAATCTACTGTCATAGATAAGACGTTCATTTATAAACATGAAAATGACTGGCATTATTTTGAAAAATTGTTTTTTTAATTAATAATTAATAATTAATATAAATGAAAGTGACTCATATTATTTTGATTTTTCAACAATTTTTCAATATTGTTTTTTCTTGGAAAATTAATAATTTCATAAAAATAAATAATTTCATCATTATTTGTTCATACCTTTCAGGATATATAACTTGTGTTTGAAATATTGTTTTCTGAAATTGAAAACAAAAAATTTTAGGGGGTGTGGTGATGATTAAAAAGAAGTATTTTATACCTCAAGATGTCTGATTCAAGACATACAAAATCACATGTAAAAAGCTAGAGCATGTCAGGTTGACAGGTAAAGGTATGACAGGTTAAGCGGAATCTATGCGACACCGAACGAATTCCTAATAGTGTATAGAGTATCTGCAAGATGTACATAACTACGTGTGAAAAGATAGAGCATGTCAATCTGAACACACGAGAACGCCTGGCATTTAGCAAACAACGACGTGAAATTATGAGATATTAAAAAAAGAAACAATTCTATACAAAAGGCCCTTTGAAATATATAACTTAAGGGGAGAACTCCATGTAACTAGGGTTTTACAATCGGCCGAGTACTGGGCCAATACTGGTTGTCGGAATCCCAGTACTGGCGCAACACTGGAAAAACTATTGGCGCAATACTGGTGGATAATCGGATGATAACTTCGGCCCAGTACTGGCAAATGGCACTGCCCCAACCATTGTTAGCCAGTACTTCCCTAGCATTGACAGTACAATCGGTTCAGTACGTAGACAGTACTGGTCGACAGATTTATGAGAAAATCATAATATTATACAAAAATATATTTATAATTTTTAATTTTCTCATGTCTCATAAATCGCTAGGAACCAAAAATTGTTAACAACACGCTCCAAACTTTTCAAAATCCATGTCCTGACTGCGTTGAAGTGTGTTGCTTAACATGACGATCGAACGGCATGCGGTGATTCCAATGATGTTCCTACGATTTATACTTATATAATTTATTCTTATAGTGTTCACAGTATATTAATTAAATTTAATATTCGTACTTGTTTAATTTTGGTTTGTTTCATTAAAATATTATGTTCTTAAACGAAATGTCATTTTTTAAAATGATGAAAATAAAAAACTTTTATTTCGTCCAAGGAAACCATGTCATTTAATGAGACAACACTATTGTTTTAAATAGTATTCTTTAAAAGTTTCTTTCAAAATTTAATAATTCAATTTGTTTGATTTGGATTTTTTCTTTTTATTTTTTTGTTTGGATTAATCATTATAACATTGCGTAGCAAACACCAAATAACAGTTATATAACTTTTATTTAGTGTTTGTTGCATAATTTAATAGATATTGAAGCAGCAACATTCGATATGCAATGGATATTAATATAATATAGCAGTGATAATTACTATTAAATTTTTAACAGAATGTTATAATGATTAATCCAAACAAAAAAATAAAAAGATCCAAGAAAGTCCAAATCAAACAAATTGAATTATTAAATTTTGAAAGAAACTTTTAAAGAATATTATTTAAAACAATAGTGTTGTTTCATCAAATGGTTTCCTTGGACGAAATAAAAGTTTTTTATTTTCATCATTTTAAAAAATGATATTTCTTTTAAGAATATAATATTTTAATGAAACAAACCAAAATTAAACAAGTACGAATATTAAATTTAAAGAAACATTTTTTGCCAGTAATGACTAAATACTGGTTAACAGAGGTCCAGCCGACGATTGGATACGTTGGCCGAGCGTCGGCGTTCGGCAGCCAGTCATTTGCCAGCATTGGGCCAGTATTGGCTGACAGAATTCTGGCCGATAGTTGGGTGCCATAGCTTTGGCCAAGCGTTGGCTTCGTCGTTACTACTGGCGATCCTATATGGGTGTCATATCGAGAACTCACTGAAATAGCTGAGACTACGGCGATGGTTTCTTAATTTGACGTGTACGACACATTAACAAAATATTAGAGGTCCTCAGATTGACGTGTTCTACTTTCACACGTGCTTTGCATATCCTGCTTTAGATATCCTGTACAATTAACTGAAACGATACGATACGTCGTCAGGCGTATTTAACTAGACTTTGACGAAACTCGAAACTCGAAATGAGGAAAAAAAAGAAGAAAGAGAAAAACGAGACAGAGCAAGATATTACGAAGGAATCTCACCTTTCCTTTCCGGACGATTCTTTTGGTTGATTTTCTTTTTGCTCTTTCATTCTTTTCTTTTTTCTTCTCGTCATTAGCAACTCGAAATTGTACCCCTGTTTAAACCCGGTTAAGTGTAATCGCCCGTTGATTCTCAGAGAAAGAGAGAGAGAGGAGGGAAAAAGGGACAGAGAAAAAGTTCGTCGACGGGCATCGACCTTGCGGAAAACGCATTGCAAAATGCCATTAAACGAAGAGAACGAATCTCTCCAGGACATTTGACCTTTCGAGAAGTAGATTTTCGGGGCTGTGATGACCGAAAGTCCTCGAACACTTTCGCTTATCATATTATCATATTTATATTGACTCACCCGTACAATTGTGGAAAAATTCACTTTTGAAAAATCCAATTTTCTCATTCCATATAGAGAGTGTGGAGAGTGAGAAAGGAGTCGAGAGAAAGATTGAAAGAAAGGAAGAGAATAAGAGAACGAGAATGTATGTGAGAGTGAGAGAGGGAGAGATAGAGAGAAAGAGAGAGAGAGAGAGAGACAGACAAACAGACAGAGAAAAACAGACAGAAGTATTACCATATCGTACTCCTGACAAGACTTTGTATACACGTATGCATATATATTGGTGTTATTATCGTTCTTATAATTGCTATTATTATCTCCACCCACTATATTACGTATATATTATTAGTGAACGCGACATTATGACCTCAATTCATGTACGAGGACATCATTGTTAGGTAATTGCGTATAATATATTAGTTAACGTGCGAGAGACGTGTCACTTCCTCGACTACGACGTTCCGACGTCGTCGACGACGCTCGCCGCGCGGGACTATCGTGATCCTCGCTAACGACGCGTGTAACGAACGGCACGATTAATTAAGGGGACATTGCGCGCGGCTGTCGCACAATGACGAGCGGCTCCGTTTGTTATGTCTTCTCGCCGATACGATAATGATTTTATTATTTCCGTAGATGTATACCTTGTAATTAGGATCGCGCGGGTCAGGATTGCATAAGTCAGGACTCGGCATGCGTTGCGCATTTCGATTCGTGTTATTCCCCTTAACTTATCGCCCCGCGCGCGCAATCTACGAATCGCACGAGACTCAGGATGATTTTGCGTATATTTCCAGTAGCACTTCCGATAACTTTCCGCTGTTAGAAGCAAAAGCTTACAAGTCATACGTTCCTCGAGCGGCGCGCGAGTTGCGCGCGCGGGGCGATGAGGTAAGAGGAGTACCCTGACGAAAATAAGAACGTTTCATAAACGTTTGTTTAGCGTTTACGTAAGCGTTTGCGGGAGTTCGTTGAGAGTTTAGAACTGTCAGTAGAGAGTTTGTAGAGCGGAAATTGCAACACTACAGCGTTTACGGCGTTTTCTAAACGTTTGAAAAATCTGACCAAACTCTCTGCACGAAGGTGTATCAACGTTTATTGAGTACTTTGAAAAACGTTGCTTCAGCATTGCAGAATTTTTACGAAATGTTACATACAGCATTTGTTAAGCGTTCTGAAAGCGTTCAACGACGTTGAATATGCGTTTATACAAATTTGAAAACGTATAAACTCTTAAGAACTCTTAAGAAACTCTCATCGAACGGTTTATAAAGCGTTTTATTTTCGCCAGGATAGCGCTGGGAATGGCGAAGCGAGTCGGAAATCGGGCAGAAAATGTGCAACGCGTGTCGAGTTTTAATGTACGTGCACGCGCGTTTTGCGCGACACAGTTGGTCATCTGTTGATCAACGAAATCGAGAGATAATGTCGATCTCCAAAGTGAGAAAGAAGGAAACCCTCACAGGAGAGCGTCCACCGAATCGAAACGTGACGCGCCTGCACTTGTCACATTGCGCGTGTGCGCCTTCAAGAGATATTAATCGGGATACCGTCGTTAATTAACTGAACCGCAGGAAGCTTCCTCCAGATGTACACAGATACACGTGCAACATTACAACACTGTTGTAACTCGAGGTGTTACATCGTAGCGACAGACTTTATGAAAAGTGGTTTTACGACTGAATCGACTCGCGCGATGAATCGGGCCTCGTTATTCATTGAAAACTCACGCTTTCACCTGTTCGACTCCGCGAAGCCTCAGTGATTTCGATCCGATTCCTCCCTCGAGTTCCTTCAGCCTTCCTAGAGCCAGCACAGAGAATTCAAAAGGAATTCAAAAAGAACTCAATCGCGTGTCACCGATTCTGAGTTCATTTTCAGACGCCAAAAGAATTCTTCAGAATTCAGTTCAATGAAAAGAATTCTTTTTGCGTCTAAAAGTGAACTGAGAATCGGTGACACACGACTGAATTCTTTTTTAATTCTCTGTGCTGTTTTGGTTTATGTTAACACTTACACCCACACACAAGCGTAAAGCGATGTAACGTGCGAGAGACTGGACGAAAGGACTGCACTGATATGCATAAGAAAGTGCAAAGGATACTTGCACACACGCGTATACGCAACGCGCACACGTCCATACGTTCACGCGAAAACGTGAAATATACATATGTAATGCGCATACATAACTCGTCCAGGCACACAGTGGGAGAAAAGTCTCACTTTTTGGACAAAAATCTACCGACAGTGTAATTTTCAACCGACTCCTTAGAAATCTTGTGCTGCCTTGAATAGCATTTCAATACTTTCGACATTCATTTTCTACCTGCCATTTTGAATTTCAGCTTTGTTTCAACAATGCCGCAACACTACAGTTACAGAGCTATTTTTAACGACTAATTTTTTTAAAAAATCTTTGAAATTGGTTGAAAATTGCACTGTTGGTAGATTTTTGTTGAAAAAATTTGAAAACTTTTGTTGAAAACCTTTTTCCCACTGTAAAGCGCTGCGGTGCGACTGATTTTCGAAAATTTCTTCCTGCAGTGCCATCTTGATGAATGATTGCGTTATAAAGCTTGACATGCCAGCTATAACCATCTCGTACCCTTATCAGAGGCGCGTTCGAAAACGTCATCCGGGACACCCGTTGGAGTGAGAGAGATACGAGAGTGAGATAACGAGAGAAGAAGAGCACTCGTGTGACCTTTTCGTACCTCAGAGATGACCGTGTAGGACAAAAAGACAACCAAAAGCTGTTTCATTTTCCAGTGAAGTACACACCGTCACAAATATATATAGTATCGTTAGGACTATCCACAGACTTCTATATAATATCCTTAGGGCCGATTGTTCCAATCTCTTGGTAAGCTATCTAATAGTTAAATCATCTCATATAGCACAAATCTCTAGAAGACTTTTTCAAGAATTCCAAAAGTGTTCTGGAGAGCTTAAGAATTCTTTCGGAACTCTTTAAGAAGTCTTTTAGAGATTTGTGCTATATGGGTCTGATTTAACTGTAAAATAGCTTACCAAGAGGTTGGAACAATCGGCCCTAAGTATATTATATAGAAGTCTTTAGGTGCTCCGATACCGTATGTATTTGGAAAACGAAACATCTTTTTGTGAAAAAGATTCTGAGGTAGAGTACAGGATACCTGGGAGGAAAGAAGTAAAACACTTAATTAATAAAAATGATAAAATTGACTAATATATGTTTGCAGCCGACTTGTAATATGAATACCAACATTTGTTGTAAACGTGAGGAAAACTTTACATAACTTACTAGTATTTGAAAACAACTCACCACCCATATAGCACAAATGTTCACTAGATATCTTAAGAATATTCGAATATTCTTAGAACGTTCTTAGGATATCTATTGAACATTTGTGTATGGGCAATATTCGAAAACAATAACAATATATAAATTATATTTTTATATCTGTATAAATTATATGCAAAATATAAATAGATTGTATAAATTTTAAAATAAAAATTTTCAATAACAAGATATATGTAATATAAAATTATTCATTGGTACCCTTCAACCACTCTGTAAAGTATGTTTACGAGGACATTCACGAGGAGGTTGCCGGACAGACAATTGTCGTGGGACAATGTTTGCTGGCAGCTCTCTGAGCAGCTCGTGAGCGTGCATAAACATACAATAGAGTGTGCTTGAATGGGGCCAATAAAAAATGTTATATTATATATTTTGTTTTGTTATTGAAAGTTTTTATTTTAACTGATTTTTTAACTGAAAGTTTTTTGTTAACTGATTTTTATTTATTTTGACTTCATTTGATCTTTATTACACCTTCAGTTCTCAGTCGATAATCACCGTCATGAAGAAGCAGTCGCGTCTCAAGCGTTTTCAAACATGAGACAGAGCTCGTCACACACTGTGTGGGGCTTGTTAATTTTCTTTTTTTAATATCTCGAAATTTCATGCGGTTGTTAACAAAATGCTAGGAGTATCCTCGAACCTAGGTTGATATGTGCTCTACCTTTTTATCACACTTTTTTTCAAGAGTAACGTTCGCATTTCAGTATCAGTCGCACCAGAACCTGGACAAGCTGTGTATATTCAGATAGCACAGAGAATTCAAAAAGAATTCGAAAAGAATCCAGTCGTATGTCATCAATTCTGAGTTCATTTTCAAGTGCAAAAAGAATTCTTTTTGCATCTAAAAATAAACTCAAAATTAGTGACATACGACTGAATTCTTTTCGAATTCTCTGTGCTATCTGGGTACTCACACACGAAACGATAGATCCGCAAAACGATAATTAGATGACATTTATTACATACCTCGAAAAAACACGCACACACACACACACACACACACGTGCGCGCACGTCATCACATCATTGATATAAATTGCAATCCACAATATGATTATTACTATTTACGATATAATTATTATCTTGCATTGTCTAGTCATACGTTATTATTGTATAACTAACGATATTAATTATTAATTAATCTGTACTACCTAGTCGCATTATGTGTTGCATAAAAGGAAAAAAAGAACTAGAAAAATTCCAAAGGCAAAAGAGCACCGAGCGAGCGAGAGAACGAGAGAATGGAAGAGAAAAAGAATTTGAGAGTGAGCGAGGAAAATACAAAAAGAAGAGACAGAGAGAGAGAGAGAGAGAGAAAGGGAGTGATTACGATAATTTGAGCGAGACGATTCAAATGATATTGACGATAAAGATGATGATGACGATGATGATGATGATAATGATAATTCGAAATGGCAACAACGGCGAGTACAATGTGTTTGCGAGAGGACGTAATAGAGACAGGGAATCGTGATAAAGAGGAGCGTGAGGAAGAGATAGAGAAAGCGAGGATCACCTCCGCAGGCGTGGATCGCAAGATCACCTCGATCCGAGGTCGAATCGAGTCGTAGCGATCGGACCCGCGTACTCGCGGATTTTCAAAAATCTGCGGTCCTGTTGACCGATAACTACGAGAACAGAGCGCGAAGATAGAGCGAGGAAAGCGAGCGCACGGTGTCAAAAAGTAAACGTAAAGACTGTAAAGACTGACGATGTAAGCTGATGATGTGTAAGCACGAATAAAATGCATTTCAGACTTATAATCGACGTATTTAGATGAATTTTTCCATGTCGTCGACCACGCCATCGACGACTCGCGCAGGTAGATCGCTGTGTCTCGATCGATCGCGCCTACGACCGCGAGGTACGTTATAGTTAGGATAAGGTGTGAGGCGACGAAGTGATGATGATGATGATAATGATGATGATGATGAGTGAGTGTGAGAGAGAGAGAAAGAGAGTAATTATTGCCACGAGACACGCGTGCGTCACGACGCGTTGCGTCGTGACGCGCACGTACGTGGCGGCAGGTAGAACGAGAAAGAAACTGCGGTAAAAAGAAAGTGAGATAGCACGAAAAACAAAACGAATATTAAATATATGCGGGGGCCGTGGAGAGGAGGGAACCTTCCTTTTACCCGAACAATAAAATAAAAAAAAAGAAAAAAAAAAGAGGAGAAATATACACCGACGGGCGTCTTCGTGCTTGTCCGTGACGTCCGTCGTCTCGAGGAGACAAAAAAGAAGAGGGAGGGGGAGAGAGAGAGAGAGAGAAAGAAAGAGTGAGAGAATGAGAAATGAGAGAATGAGAGAACGGCAGAGAGAAAGAGAAAGCGAGAATGAGAGAAAGAAAGAGAAAGAGTGAGAGAGAAGGATGAACCTAAAGTCAGAAATAAAAAAAAATGCGATATATATAAAGATATATAAATATTATATGTGAAAAATATGATTATTATATACATACACATATACACGTATACGCGCGTTTCGCTCTCGGTTTTTTCGAACGCAGCAAACCCCGTAACCCGCAAGAGAAAAAAAAATGCAAAAATACGTCCCCTTTACGTGCGTCACCTCTTCCTCTTGCGCAAACTTCCAACCTCCCTGCCCTTCCTGCCTTCTTCCTCCCTCCCTCCCTCCTACCCGAGGAGAGCTCGTGGGCTCTACATTGCAATATTTGTACTTTTCCATGTTGAAACCTCGATATACAATAAATTATATTAACAAACTTCGACCGCCTGTCGTCCCTCGTGTATGACACGAACGCTACAACCCGTTTCTTGCGTATCGATTGCTTCCTTTTTTCCGAATTTCCGTTATCATTTACGATACGATTCGCGTCGCGAGATCGAGTGAGATAACGTAGGAATGGACAACAAAAACTCGTGATTGCTCGTGAATTTGTTTTATTTCATAATTATCCGTAACATCTGGCTTCTTCTCTTAGTAGAAAGAGTCGTATCTTTCGTTTTGTTTCAACATACAGTAGAAAACAGGTCTTTTTTCAAGTGAGACACATCAGCATCGTTGTAACATCCCTGCATGGTGGAACTCTTTACAATTAAATTCGTCTCTGTAAGGTACACGATATTGTACAAATTAATATCTTCCGTGAAAAAAGTTCTATACAACGATTAAAACCAACAATGATAGCAACAACTTGTCGTTGACGAGATCGGCCAAATAATCGTTTCATAAAGTAGACACTATAAAGAGAGGAGAAGGATGGCGCGTGTTGATTGTCAAGAAAAAAATCCTGTTTTCTCACGAGGCAGGTTTACTTCTTATGCGAAAAATTCGGTTTCTTCGGGGCGAATTCCAAGCCCCTGATGTAATTCTTTTTGATCTGGTATTTCTCTGCAAGCGATTAACACAGAGGATTACATATTCGTAAGTCGTATTGTCACAGGATATACATCAATTAAGGTCGGATATTTAAGTCACCTGTGAGCAATTTGTACACGTATAAAATCTGATTGCCCTGAACGAGGACGCTGGGTGTCTTTTTGCCGGGATCGTCGGTGATTGTTGCGCTAGCGCCGATATTCTGACACTCCTTGCTAAACTCCTTCGAGTTGATCCCGAACGTCTCCAGGTTGTTGACCAGCGTCACCTAAGCAGTACGTGTTAATGTCGTTCAGGATACCCAACGACCTCATTGTCTCGTATTAATAGTCGTTACTTACGTGAGACATACTTGACTTTATAATTGTAATCGCAATTCAACTCTAACAGACACATCTCCCCGATTTTATATTCAGACAAACGCATATCTGACAAACATATCTCTCTAACTTTATAGTCAAATCCGAGTATTTCGCCTTTGAATGAACTTTGAAGCAACGACTATCAATATGATGACCTCAGTATCATCACTCCCCACCTTCTTGCCGCCTGATCGCACCACCACCCTCATATCAATCGGCTCCAGTTTGCCCGTGTGCAGTAAGGTGTTGCCCGCGAGAGTGACTTCGTGCATGTGCGTCATGCGGCCGATGAATTTGTTGATCCCGTCTTCCATCGTCACCGTCTCCTGGTGCACTTTGGTACGCATGATCCCAGCTAGTTGGGGATTCAGTTTTAACGTTCTGCAACATTGCAACGCTGTATCGGTCGATGGCGCAAAGTTAACACCAAAAATCGCGATATCGAGTCAAAGCGTCCTTCCCCATCTTACTTTCCATTCTGCAGATCCTCCGCCTTCACGTACTCCGTGAAGCACTTCCTGATCTCGGCTCTCTTCATCACATCGCCCTTTCTGCAATCATCACCGTATATATTCGACTTCTTCCGTTCCGCACAATCGTCCTTTCCGCGCGATTATCGTCGCTCGTACTCACTCGTATCCGAATTTCGATAAGACTGGCAAAACGTCGGCGGTCACGCGGTAGCATTCCGAGACCACGGCGCTGTTGGAGATCACCGGTTCGGCTACGACTCGTTCCTCAGTGACGACTAATCTCCTCACGAGGGGATGATCGAACTGAAACCAACGCAGGAATCAGAGATTCGTTTCAATTTGTAGAACAGAGTGTCCTTATTTGAAAGAGAGAATCGTATCACACCTTGATCGACAACAACGTCTCCACGCCTTTCGTCACGGACGTATTGATGATCCCCTTCGCCTTCATCTCCGCCAAGAAGACCGACAACTTTTTGTACCGAGACTTCTTCACGTCGACGTTCTTACTCGGCGGACAAGCGGCCAGTAGATGATTCTTGAAGAAGCTAGACGACAGCATCGGCAGGTCGTTGGACTTTATTGATGTTTTGCATGCTTTCAGAAAACAATACTCCAGTAACCTGTCCATCTCCTGAACTGGGTCAAGTGCTACTTCGGGTTCAGTCGCATCTGGATCTTGTATATCTTCCGTTTTCACATCTTCCACGTCCTCTACGCGTTCCTAAATAAGACACGATGTACTCATATTATTTATTAGATTTATTTCTAGCATATATTAATGAAATCTTATCTTCATTGAAATTCATCGATACCTCTAACTCCAAAGTATCAGTCTCATCTGTGACAACTTCACTCGCATTCTCGTCGATATCTAATCCATCTAATTTATCTGACAACACTTCAGCTTGATCTACATTCGTCTGCTGGCTATCTGATTCTCCAGTATTCTCCAATGTGTCAGTGGAATCCTCAATATATGGTGGTCCCAAATCCGGTCTCAAAGGTGGCTTACCCAGCTGACATAGAGTATCGCCAATCACATGGAAAACCTCTACACACTTGCCACGACCAGCAGCCATATACATGTCCTCACTGGAAAGTGCGGTGATACCAACAGCAACAGAAGCCTACGAAACAAATCATTTTCATGGTATTTCTCATCGATAAACAACCTCATCATAACAATCTATATATGTAAAACAGAATATCTGTTAGCATATCTGTTCCCTATTAACTCTTAAACTCTTTGACTGATCTGGATCAAATTTTGCACAGTTATTCTCTTAGGTCCTTACAGAAAATATAAACTACTGTGAAACTTGGACACCCTAACCCTTCCCCTTGACTTCATCCCCTTGATACTTTGTGATGATCCAAACAACATAACGATAAACAATAGTTTAAGCTAGTCTATAATAATAAAAGACTCAAACCTTATTCTCTTCTGTATTGACTGACACTGGAGTGCCCTTGGACAATTTACCAAAAGTGTAAAAAGTCAATGGTTCTTTCAGGACTAATCCAGGCAACATCAGATCAGCACCACCTGCTAACTTGGATATGACTGGCATACGTGTAGTAAAGGTGTTCAATAAACACGGATGACACCACAGCGTATAAATTGTTGGAAACAATACTGTGGTCTGTGAATCTAATTGGAAGAACATAGGTATCTTAGCCACACAATATATTTTGGCCATATGTCCACCATGTGTAACTATCTTCATAACGCTGATGGATTCCTTCTTGGGTAACAACGACTGAATCTCTTCATCTGACAGACTCGGATAAGCCGCCAATACTTCCTCGCATAACTTTTTTCTATAAAAAGAAAAGTAATAAACTATACTGATATAATCTATAGGCTGATATAATCTTTGTTATCTCAAACATACTGCGATCTATACTGTATAGATATATTTAAAACGTGCACCTGTTATAAGTAAATTACAGAATTTCTCTTTATTTTTTAATGTTTTATTATTTATATTCACATCTGAGCGATTGCATGTACGAAAAGTCGCGAAAAGACATTTGTTTGTACTGTTTGACAGGTAGATACATAACTTTCTATAACCTTTCAAATCAATCTAAGAAATCCTTCACGTGATAAATTATCGAAATATACGAAAATATACGAACCTCTCGGTCCCTTTTAATTGATTATTGGACTTGACTTTGAACGGTTTGATAAACATATTGGCCAGAAGAAGTTCCCAGGGCGGTGAGCGATAAACTTTAAATCTAACCTAACGTGCGCGGCGTTGGGTCAACTGTCAGATTTGTTCTTTTTAGTTTAGTTTACACTGACTTAACTATTTTGTATTAAAATACACGAAATTCGATGGGTGTAATTTCCGCAAAAATAATGATAATAAAGTTTGATATGATAATTGAGGAAGCGTTATGCTTAAAGAGTTTCTAGTTTTCAAATAAATTTATAAATATAATGTTTACTTATTTTTTGCCACATAAACATAAATCAAATGTGCGTGAAATGTCAAAATATTTTATAAAGCTGTATCATATAAACAAAATATCAGGCCTCAATACAAATATATTTAAAGGTATCAACTTTTGTCTTTAATTCGCATTCCCGCCAAAATGGGTGGAAATGCACCAATCAGAATACAGTATTTAAGCTATCTTAAGTTCATCTTCAGATACTCCGTAGCCAATGAAATAATCCGTACATCATCTAAATTTCTAAAGAAATTGACCAATCACAGTCGAATGTGAGAAGAATAATTGACTCTAATTGGTTAATTTCTTATCGCCATACTTTATTCTCATTATAGACGGCCTTAAACCTCCCTTTAGACCGATTATTTTTGCAAATTAATTCCAAATCCTCCGCTACGAGCCGCCACTTCCCCGAATATCGAGTCGTCGCATGACGCAACAGTAGGATCAAAAAAAGCTTCTTATATTTTCTCAAGTAGATAGAAGGCACAAAAGGATTAGAAAAAATTATAAAAAATTTAATATATGTATTTTAAAGAAGAACTCTTAAGCTTTTTATTCATTACTTAACGAATATCGTACATTGATCCTTTCGCTTTCTGCAAGCGATTAAAAAGGGGCACTTTTTGCTTTAACCTTGAATAACTCAGTAAAAAAGTAGCGTCGTACTGTAATCTGCAGATATGTAAATTAAAGAGAAATTTTCGTTGACTCATTACACATGACAAATTTCATAAAAAATTATTCACTTGATAGATCTCGAATTTGTATAGCATCATAAAGAATAAATACACTTTATATTCATAAACATGTCTAAAAATTAAAGACCTTAAAGACCTTAAAATTTAAGGTTGTAAAATGCTTGAGTCATTTTATTATCATTATTTTTACAGAAGTTACAACTTTTTGTGTTTTGCCTGCATTTCGTGATTAGGAAGAGAAAAGGCCTTCAATTTAATATATATTCATCTATTTATGTATTACCTTTGTGTTCCATTATTAAAACTTACGATTATTTATCTTTTAGTTTCAAGTTATTAATAAATCGTATAAGCCGTTTTCACTCTAAGTTGAAATTTTGCGGGTGCCGTCGTGGCCTCTTACGGCACGTGCCAACAGTAAGATGAAATGTATACTGCTGACATAACCTAAAATCGTATCATCATGCATAATCGGGCCACGACGACGGGCGGCACGCGAGCGTTTTGAGGTCGCGTCAGATTCGCGCGCACGTCGTCGTCTGGTCGCTCGCCTAATTGTCAAAATAAAGAACAAAACAAAAAAAAAACAAAACAAATGGCGATCACAAAGATCTTGCTGCGATTGGACGTCGCGAGATTCACCGGACTCAGAGTGAGTTTCCGCCGCGTCTCTCCCTTTTCCCTTGCAAATTTCGTAATAATTCCGATCTGTCATTGCATGCCTTCTGTCGTTTATGCCAGTCATTTGTGCTTCTTTTATTATCAACGATTTTTTTACGATCTTGAATCTGTGCTATATGTGTGTGTATACGTTGCTACTGTACTGTGTTATGTTGTGTGTATTTTACATAATACCCCCTGGATTTCATAACTTGCTTTGTCGTAAGATATATTATTTTTAGTTTATACATTTTATATATACAATATATATAGACTAGTGTAAGACTGTAGAATATATTTAATACATTTTAATTTTGTTTTTAGATATTTGTAAATATATATATATATATATATATGCAATTTGAAGCAAAGATGTTTCTGTCATCATGTCAATTGACATCATGAATATACATATTCCGTTATCATAAGTATAAAATTATAAATCCTATCCTATTCTCTCACGCAATGACTTTGTCATCAAAAACAATAAAATAAAAGTTAAAATAACAAGATATATAGTAGAATATATTATAATATTTGCAAACATATGTCCAATTTAAAGCAAAGATATTTGCTCATTTCAATCATCAGTTCATCATGTCAGTTGGCATTATGAATATACATATTCTGTTATCATAAGTATAAAATTATAAATCCTATTCTATTTTCCCTCATAACGACCTTAAGTCGCTGGAAGCAATGGATTGAAAGTTAAAGTAACAAGATATACAACAGAATACAGTTTGCTTAATATCTGCAAATATATGTCCAATTTAAAAAGCAAAGATGCTTCTGTAGCTGTCATTATGTCAATTGACATTATGAGTATATATATTCCGTTGTCAAAAGTATAAAATTATAAATCCTACTGCATCCTCCCTCGCAATGACTGCAAGACATTTGGAGGCGATAGAATGGAAGCTAAAGTAACAAGGACTTTTATGTTTGCAGCATTTAAGCACCAAGCCAAAATTCGGACTACTCTTTGACATCGACGGGGTCATCGTGCGCGGTAAGCAAGTGTTGTCGCCAGTGAGGGAGTCCTTCAAGCAGCTTCGAGGGGATAACGGCAAATTCCGCGTGCCCACTCTGTTCGTCACCAACAGCGGGAATTCCCTGTGCAGGCAGAAAGCGGCCGATCTGTCGGAATGGATTGGCTTCGAGGTCGCCGAGTCACAAGTCGTGCTGGCGCACACGCCGTTGCAGATGTTCGACTACTTGCACGACAAGCAGGTGCTGATATCCGGCCAGGGCCCGATTAAGGAGATCGCCCGGGAGCTGGGCTTCAAGAAGACCACCACCGTGGACGAATTGGTGAGGAACTTTCCCTGCTTGGACTACGTGAACGTGAAGAGGCGGAATCCAGTCTGCGGGCCGATCGATCCGAATTTCGCGCGGATCGAGGGTATCGTGCTGCTGAGCGAGCCGATCAATTGGGAGACGCCGTTGCAGCTGATGGTGGACCTCCTAGTCACCAACGGGATGCCTACGGGTCTGCCCGCCGCTATTCCTTACCCGCACATTCCAGTGCTGGCGTGCAACATGGATCTGCTGTGGGTGTCCGAGGCGCCGATCCCCAGATACGGCCACGGCGCGTTCCTCCTATGCCTCGAGAGCCTGTACCGCAAAGTCACGGGCAAAGACATAACGTACTCCGCTCTAGTCGGCAAACCTAGTGAGATTACGTATTACCACGCGAATCGTATGCTCGTCAATCACGCCCGGAGCATCGGGATCGACAACGTCGACACGATCTATGCGATCGGGTGCGTATCGCGTATCTTTTCTTATTTTTTATATTTTATACATATTCATACATTTTTATATAATTTTTTTTTATTACATACTTTTATTTTTTACATGCGTAAATATTTTTTGTTCTAATATAAAAGTTTTTAATTATTTTTATATAATAGATTTTTATATAAATATTCACACTTGTTTTTATTTTACATATATAATAAAAAATAAAGATGTGCGTATCAACACAATATTAATAAAATTGAAGTAACGTGAAAAGATATTCGAAATATTTTCGTAGACGTGTGGCGATATTGTGATATCACAATATACGCAATCTGAGAGAAAATCTTCTGATTTTCATCTCCCATCAATTCCTCGCTCATTTCTTTTCTAATTAAATGTTCACTTTTCACAGCGACAACATCAACACGGACGTGTTCGGCGCGAACCTGTACGACAAATATTTGTCCCGCTACGAGTCCGGAGAAGGCACCAAGTCCCGCAGTCTCGAGAAGCTGTTGGGGAAGAACATGAAGTCCCCCAGTGCGAAGGCCTGCATCAGTATCTTAGTGGAGACCGGCGTGCATCAGCGAGACTCGAAATTTATACCCGACCATAGCCCCAGGGACTTCTTGCCAGTCGAGGACGGCCTATGCAAGCCGGCGTTCATTGTCAAAGATGTTGGGCAGGCGATCAAGCTCGCGTTCAAAGAGGAGAAGTTCGAGTGAATTCGAGTGCGTAGTAAGATACTTCTAGCCTTGGAGTGTTCACATTCTTACGTCGCCAGAAAGACAGAGCGAGCGAGAGCGAAAGTGAAAGAGTGCGAGAGAGGGAGTGAAAGAGAACACAAGTAACGTGAGTATTATATTAATAATCCTTTAGAGCGCTAGCCATCACCACAAACGACCTTTAGAGCGCTAGCCATCACCAAAGCGGAGTAACAGAGAGTTAGTAGCAAGAGAGAGGCTATAGCGTGTTTGCAGAAAGCATAATCTTTAGTTTGCTCCTCTTACTGTGTCTTTTCGACTCCTATGAAGCAGCCATTTAGCGTGAAGAATCGTACGCGCTTCTCAGGCTCCTGGTCCCACTGTTGCGGAGCCCTGAACAGATGATGAGCGAGAAAACGCATACCAAAAATTCTTGCATGTCATACCTCAATAAAAAGATGTTTGTATGGAAGAACACTTGAGTCTGTAAGCGTATTTCTATAAAATGCTTCAAAAACTATCCTTTTTCCTTGATAGTCAATAAATAGCCTTAAAATTAACGTGGAGAAATCATGGAAAGACAGGTTAAAGAAGAAGGTTGCACGTCACGTTAATTTTACGATTATTTATTGATTGTTGAGGGAAAAAAGATAAGTTTCGGGGTATTTTACAAGAGTATGCTCAAGCGATCTAAAACAATGTTCTTTCTCGCTTCTGATCGTCATCAATCCAGGATTTTGCAGCAGAGAGATCAAGGACCTCAAGATGCGGCTAACTCGTCAATCGACGAGACCAATTAGGATCTAATACGTCACTGTCGCGAGAAGGGAACCTAATGAAAGCTCTCAGAGAACACCACGAGGTTGCGAAGATCGCGCGCGTTCGCAAGATTTGTGTTAATTTATATATATATATTTATATATATATATAGATAGAGCCAGGGTTGGAAAGTTACTTTTTAAAAGTAACTAGTTACAGTTACTCAAAAATTAACGTGAGTCGTTACTTTTAAGTTATTTCAAAATGATTATAAATTATTGTAAATACAAAAATCTTACATTTTATATTTTACTAAAATGTAAAAATTGAATTTTGGAATTAATATCTTTCATATTAATTAGTCTATCCACTTAACAAATTTCAAATCTATACTTAACATAATAAAAATTTAATAATAGTCTTATAGAAGTAAAAAAATTTAATCACATGCTCCATAAATACCTTGATAAATTTATTAAATTAATATACAATTACTATATAATTTTAATTTTATTTTATGTTTCCCAAGTAACTATTAAAGTAACTATTAAAAAAGTTACAAGTTACTAAAAATAAGTAACTAAATTAAGTTACAGTTACAAGTGGGAAAAAAGTAACTAAGTTAAGTTACAGTTACCGAAAAAATATAACTGTAACTTTGTTACAAGTAACGAGCTACTTCCTAACCCTGGATAGAACAATATAGAAGAAAAGAAAATATCGTCGAATTATTGTACATATGTTGAGAGAGAGAGAGAGAGAGAGAGAGAGAGAGAG
>NW_022639617.1:35660-36276 GCF_010583005.1 Odontomachus brunneus | reverse complement strand
ATATATATATATATATATATATATATATATATATATATATATATATATATATATATATGTATATATATATATATAGGTGATATGTAAAGTGTGTGCTCGTCTAGTGGATAATTAGGTAAACGTAAAGCTATCGATCACACGATCGCTCTCCCAGCGCGGGCGATGCGCTCGCGCATCCGTGAGCGCGACGTGCAACGTTGAAAGCGCAATTCATACCTAGAGGATTGTGCTCGCGCAAGTAGTCAGGTCTAGTCTTGAAATACAGCTCGTTCATCGAACACTAAATACAAAGCAAGGTTTCTGCTTCTCCCCTTTGTCCGGGTGTTGCTGCGACGAGCCGCCAACTTGAGAAGCCCAATGCCGCTTCTTCTCGATCTCGAAGATCGAGAGTTCGCTGATGAGCGAATTCTCGTCGCTTCTTTTAGCTTGCCGCTTGTTGTTCTGTGCCGCAACGCGTGCGACTACTGCTTTGCACACTCGGAAAAAATTAAAAAATCTCATTCTTAGCGGAGATCCTCTTGTATACACCGAGGGAACAATTACCTTAAAATCAACAAATATTTCTTTGATGAGTGCCATTAAACATATTTACTTAAATCAGGTAAACAATAAAGAG
>NW_022639617.1:35549-35650 GCF_010583005.1 Odontomachus brunneus | reverse complement strand
TCTATCCACTTAACAAATTTCAAATCTATACTTAACATAATAAAAATTTAATAATAGTCTTATAGAAGTAAAAAAATTTAATCACATGCTCCATAAATACC
>NW_022639617.1:22236-35539 GCF_010583005.1 Odontomachus brunneus | reverse complement strand
CGTTCTCTCACGTGCAGCTTGTTGCATCGCGGTTTACCCGCGAGATAGACGACGCAGTATAATCCGCCTTTCGATCGACACGCCGTTAATGAACACATGAACAGATCGCGATTCACACGTAGAGCCAGCGTGGCGTGTAAGGTCGCGATAACAGTCGCGGCTGCAATCGATATAGCGCGCCCAGGCGCGGGAGAGTCTCGCCAAAGTGAGAAAAATGAAACGGCCCGTTTTTGCCGCTGTATAACTCGTTGACCCGTGAGGAAGAAAATACGGCGTCGAGCGGTCACCTCGTAATAAAATCTGCGACTCGTACACACGATGGAAGCGGCAGACTTCGAGAATTTCCGCGACCATCGATTGTCAATTTCTTCCTACTAAAGTTATGAAACGAATAGTATGGAGTGGTCACTTCGAGATCACTGACGTTTTTGTTGTTGATGTTCCCGACTAATGATTAGAAAATGCGACGGAAACATGGCGGGTGTTTGCATGTGAACGGATTTTTCCTTCATTCTCGCGTGAGACTTCAGAATTATTGCGAACTGTTTCAGCGTTTCCACGATATATAAATGATGCAGATTATAGCTGTTAATTGCACAAATTTTAAACAGTCTTGAGGAACCGCTCTCATTCATGTTTTATGAAAAATAAATTAGTTTAACTGGTTTACGCGAGTACTTGCGTGATATGTTAGCGAAGGGATTTTAGTTTTAATTAAATGTGATAGTGAAGCAGGTGCTTCTATCGAGAGACTGAAAATCAGGTCAGCTGCGATAAAAAGAAAGTACTGCACCGTGACCGGACTAGTTAATGTCTCGGCTAATGGCGATAAAATAATTTCACTAACGACATATGACGAAGATAGTCTCTGCGCGTGTTTCATGCTCATACATCGTATAAACGTCAATATTAAAAAACTCCGCTAAGCGCCCATTAACAAGCGATAAAGTGAGGGTTACAATTATCATCAATAATGAAACGTTTTTGACCTTTTTTTGTCAAGTTTTTTCTCGGAAACCATACAGTCAAATCTTCTTTGAGATGTCTCGCGATTATTCATCGGATCATATTTTCACGTTTGAGATAGCGTAGTTTGCCTGTGCTTTCCGTCATTAGTCTCCGTTCGTAACAATTGCGGCAAACGAGATAATCGGCTGAACGCGTTTAAATAAATACTTCTTCTTTTCTACAGCATTATAAGCTCGGGTAGACGCGCGTAAGCGCGTTTTAACCGAGACGCTTGTGTCTCGGTAATCCGCGTAAGAAAACTATCGTGTCGCGGCAGCTGTGGTATGACGTAGTATGATTCCACTGGATAATGAAATTTTTCATTCGCGGTAGAAACAAGTCTCGATCCAAACGAAATCTCGTGCTTTGCTGGCGCTTCCTCGTGCGATGGTACATTTTTAGGGAAAGAAAAAAATGGCCAGCTCGCGGAGCTGTGTAGAACGTAACTTTAAGGCACTTTTGAGAATATCTTTTATCGCAATACGTATACTTTTTGGTAATGTGTTTATACGACAAAGCCATTCGTTCTCCTCCCCGCGCGAACGTCTAACTCTACATGACGCGAGATATTTATCGACAGTCATAAATCGCATGAGGGAGACGTCACGGTGTATTTAGAGATTTCGCGGAGATTTCATGGAGAGACGAGAAATTCGCGCGTTAAAACATATTCGCGTGATTTCACAGACACACGAGAAATACGAGACGCGTTGCCGTGAGTACATATTATGTTCGCAAAAATGATCAGCTTGTTCATTTATAACGGCGGCGAGCTTTCCGATACAGTGAAGTCAAATGAGATTCCATGTTTTACAAAAGACTACAACTTCGAAATTTGAATCGATTTCGATGCTTTGTTTTTTTTTGATGAAAACTAGTGAAACTTAGACATTAACTTTAGAATTACTGTCAAATCTGAATTTTGTCTTTTACTTTTTTTCTTTTAAACGAGACATAAGGAAGTTAGTTACTTCAAAAATAATAATTAATAAAAAGATAACATGATAGTAATAATTTAGTCATATTTAATTCAGCAGTTTTTATTTTAATTAAAATTAAATATTTTAATTATTTTCGTTTATTAAATAAACTAAGATTTAGTGAAACTCCTATATCAGTCTGTATGATTTTTTTTCGAGTCTACAATCAAAGTCTGAATATTTTATTTCAATATTTGTGCCTGATGTTAAATTAAATAAGATATGAAATGAGTTATCTATTGTTTGATTGAAAAAAACTTTTAAATCTAACTTTTTTGTTTGATTCAGACAAAGGGAGAAAAGGGAAGCAAAAGACAAAAATCCGGCTCGACAAAGTTGAGTCCTAAATTTTATCAGCTTTAATTCAAGAAAAAAAAACGCATTGAATTCGATTCAAATCTTGAAGCTGTAGCCTTTTGTGAAACATGAAATTTCATTTGACTCCACTGTGCAGCGACGGCGGTGATGGTGGACGTATCATCGATCCTTACTACTGCGTATTATAACGCCACTCCTCCGCGGAAAAGTGATTCTGTTAAAAGCAGCTCGCGAGCGGCGCCTGTGTATGTATGTGTGTGTGTGTGTGTGCAAATTGAAAACAATGCTTGTTCGTGTTTGAGACGGACATTATAGTCCGATTAATCCAAACGCCGCGATATCCTAGGCAAACTTGACCGCTTCCGTTTTTCCGGGAGTCGGATTAATCGCCATTCGCGCGCAAGACACTTTGGATCTCCTGATGGACGGATTTACGGCAAGCCCCGAACGCAATTAAATTCCCGACTCCTAATTGAGAGGATTTCACTATTAGCGGGACAAAACTCCTCGAGGTTAACCGAGGCGGTTAACCGAAGGGAATTGAATTATACTGCGATCGAACCCGCGCGTCTTGCCGCTTTCTTTTCGGTAACGCCAAACAATTCGCATATTCGCTGCGAAATCAAGAAATGAATTTCCCGTTAAGCTCTGTAATATTATGAAATGTTAAAGAATTGCTTCTCAAACGATCGAGAACGTTTACAATGGTGTCTCACTACACACAAACGTTTGATAATTCGCGTATTCTTTTCTTCATGTTCCTATTCTGGTCGAGTTTCACTTTATTATTCAACTAGCTCTAAATTACGACGACTTTATATAGACAACATTACGACTGTTTCCATTGCAAAAGAAATTTCCTTCATGGACGTAGAACGATAACAAATGAGTAAAAAAGGGGAGAGGAAGGCCGGAGTAATAACCGGAGGTAGGAATTAAGGCACACGCGAGACCTTTGTAAATGTTTCAATAAGAGAACTCACCAACATCACTGTCAACGTCATGAATGACGATCTTGATACCCTCGCCATCGACCAGACTGCCCTGCCTAGGTAATTCGCGTTCCTCAGCCGCCACCCTGCTAACTACCGTCGGTGGAGCGCCTTTTGCCGCTCCTGGTGCTGATGTCAACGCCCTTATCGCGTTTATATCTGGTCTGAAATGACAAGTGAAAAATCCATAACATCTTGGAGAGCGAAGGAAAGGGTTCCCGTAAACTCCACTCGCGCTCTGAGCAAAGATCTTAGCGATATTAGATTGATTCGCGCGCGAAGTTTAGCAAAAAACAGGATGACTTAAACATTACTAAAATCAAAGGGAGACGTTAGAGATAACGAAAGCTCGTCGCGAATAATTAGCCGCAACAAGTAAACAATGGGCGTTAGTTTGTCGACGCCTGAGGACCACTTTGGATCGTTAAAGATATCCCCCAATGAGAGCGCGCGCGTAAGCCGATTTAAGGGACTCATTATAATCATTATGTGGATCAGGCGGACCCGCATCATCGCGGATTAATCCGCAAAATTTCAATCGACCACATCGAGGCAAATTCCACTCTGTGCCGCGAAACTATGCCGGCGCAATAAACAAATTTCATTATGCCATCGCTCAGAGCAAGGGATGAAAAAAATCTGTTTCAACCAATATCGATTTTCCAGTGTCTTGTTTACAAAATTATGATATAAATCGCCGTGAAATATCGTTTTATTCGGTCGAGTATTCGGTCAACCTTGTTGACCCGAGATGAACTCTTAATAACCATAATTTATATTTAACGATGTCAAATATACGATGCCGTTATTATTTATTACATTATCTCTCACATGAAGTGGTATCATTTGAAGATCTCTTTCACACTAAATATATCTGTTTGACATTTTGTATTAATTGGAAATAATAGCGAGAGAGAGAGAGAGAGAGAGAGAGAGAGAGAGAGAGAGAGAGAGAGAGAGAGAGATACATACACATACGCGTTATACACGTACACATATATGATTGCATATGTGGGAAACACGTTTACCGAAAGCAATACCAACACTGTGTGTCCCGCTAACTTATGTAGAACTCGTCTGTAATGTAGATGCGTCTGCGGAATTTTACGGAGCAAATTAGAATTTATTTTAATAAACTGCACGCTTAATTTCATTTCACGCCCTCCGCTCCATCGCCTTTCCCCCCCTGCGACGGGATGTGCGACTGATGGAAGATTCGCGTACGGAAAAAAAGATATGAAACCAGAAATATTTCGTTGCGTGGTTGCAACAACCCCATGATTAGTTGTTTCGTGTTTTACTGTCGCATCTGGCACAAGCAGATTTATGCGTGAGCCAACCATACTGTTTCTTTTTTTTTCGTGCGCGAACAAAAGTGCACTTAAATTTGCAGATCCCAAAAGCAGCTTCTTGTAATAATTTATATGTAGATTTTTATTTTGTAAAAAGTTTTCAAAACGGTGATCTCTCCCATTTGGGGGAGGGGAGCAAGTGAGAGATGAGAGGATCTCACGGGACAAGTCGGAATGAGAGGACGAATAGAAGATCGTGGAAATCGCTGTACGGCGCCTCATGAACTGCAATGTATGATTACTTATGCCGAACGAAACACGACGGCTGAGTCTCATGACCCTTGAGTTGAGCCGTCAAACGTTCGATTAAATAATTCGATTGCAATCAGTCTGGGAACGGGTTCGGGCGTCTGCGCGACATGTGCCGAATGAGCCTCCGAGCAAGTCGGCGCGTCCACCAGTCGTCGACGGTAAAATTCGGTCAGAAGCCACGACGGTTAATTTAACATATTAACATCCCAAATAATTTCCGAGAAGCTCCGGGCTTCACGTACAGCGAGAATGGGCGAGGAACTCGTCGGCGAGAGAGTTGTGAAATATTAAATAAATATTAAAAATCGCATGTCTTGCGACGTATTTTGCGACTCTTAATTAAATTTGTTTACTTTAGTAAACCAGAAAATTGACAAATTTATTTAGGACACGTATTTTAATTTATTTAATTTTATTTAAGAAATACTTTATATATTTTTTTCATTTTATTTAATTTAAGAATTATTTTTTACTTTAAGAAAATTGATTAACTATCTAGTAAATTAAATAATTTTTAGAATAGTTAATTTTCTAGAAAATTATTCATCTACAAATCGGAAAGTAATTATCTTTAAATTACTGGCCTTAAATTAGTTAGGTAGAAAATTAATTTTAAACTAGTGATAATTAATTTCAGATTTCTGGACGAATAATTTCTTTGACGATTAAATTTTCCTAAAAATTAATTATTTTATGTTTGTGAAGAAACCAATAACGGTCGACATAATCTTGCTAACGCTAAAACTATTCGCGATATTTTTGCTTAACGGGTTCCTGTGTTTTAGATGTCTGTGTAAACCAAACATTTCAGCGCATTGAAAAATTTGCTCGCACGCGAACGTTCCAAACGACTCATCGCGCGAGAAAAAGGAACACCTCGAATCCTGTTCATTCGGCGGCTTGACCGAACGAATTGCAGAGAATTGGCAAGACACCATGATACTCGGCCTACATTTTAAACGTTTTACACACTCGAGACGGGTTTTGCGTTCTAGATCGCGAGAAGTGCATCTCGAGAATATCACGATGCACACTACATTTTGCGCAACAGAACTGGCGTATCCGGCGCAACCGGTCACTCATTATGTTGTCGATCTGATTATCGGTGTATTACTTTCTAAACTGTAAATGCGACTCGGTACGAAGTGTCGGCGTGTTTGTATTTAGCGATTCGTCAATCTCGCGAATCGCTCTCCATCAATCTTTCATCGAGCTCTCGTCGATATATATTGAGGAAAAGGTATTTGAAAATTTATTTGCGGGATACATAAAGTTTGCTCCTGCAAAATAAAGTTAATTTCTGTAAAGTTTATTTCTGCGAAATAAACTTTTATCCCACACACACTCACACGTATCCAAATAAATTTTCAAGTATTTTTTTCAGTGTAGCAGTAAAAAAAATTTTATTTCCGTGAAATAAAATTTGTTTCTGTAAATAAACTTTATATCCCACAAATAAATTTTCAAGTATTTTTCCTCAGTGTAAAAAAGACGCGGAGAATAACTTGTACCGACCTCATGTCCCCTCAATCATTACTGCCGTAGTAATTAATTTTTTTCACGTATGCCGAATTCGACTTCGATCAACCGTGTCTTTCACTTCGCCATGATATTTATTTTCGCTCGTATACACAAAGAAAGCCTGGTTGGATTAAGCAGGTTTCTGGTGAAATATGACTAAAAAATTCCAGTTGATGTTATCATAATTCTGTCCAAGTTAAGATCTTCAACCGGAATTCCTGGCTCGTTCATATTCTGACAAAAATTTGCTTAATCCAGCCGAACTTTTTTTTTCGTGTATACGACCATTTTTAACACACGCACGTGTTTAATACAACGCACGAGCCGGCGATTCCAGCGGACGTTGCCGGATTAGCAATTCAACGGCAAGGTCAATTACGTTAGCCTGAACATATATTAATGAACTCGTAAATTAGGCGTGCGCCTGTACGTGAGCAGAAAGCGTAGGCTGCAACGCACGAACGAGATTAGATTTCGAAGTGAGCCCTATTTTTGTGCTTCATTTCTTCTGTCTCGTCTCAATTTATTTACACCTTTATTTACTCGTCCACTTAATTTCTCCCTTTTTCCATTCGTTTTCACAATCCTCATAAAGACATTCAAGTAAACAATACTCGGTTTAAGTGACAAGAATTTTAATTTAATAGAGGTCCGTTCTTTTTAGTTAAACTGTCTGAATTGCTGTATATTGGTGCAGTAAGTTAGAGTGAGACAAATATATTTGAGCAATTTCGGGCAGTTCAGCTAAAAAGGACAGACACTGTATTAATGGAAACCCATCCAAGAAATATTTGTTAATTTTTAGATATCTTCTCTCTCAGTGTACGTTCGCGACTGCACTCTCTTCAAGTTGGCTCTCGTCTTGTCAATTAACTAACAATAAGTCTAACTGATTTGATTTCGTGGACTCCCCCCTCTCACCTCCATGCATCGCGCGCGATCGGCCCAGCGAGCACGCGAAAGTTTTCTCACGTCGATTTCATTATCGCGCTCTGAAAAAAAAAGAAAAGTAGCTCTACGCGCTTTCAATCTGGCACGCTCAGATGAATAATGTGGGAATTCCCGCGTGTTTTGCGGAGGGAAGAATGAACGCGAAGCGCGCGCTTTCGTTAACGCGAATATATTATGTCTTTGTTGGCGATGATATACGTGTACCGCACGCACGTACACGTATGCATTATACATACACAGTGTTTCGCCGCGGCAACATCGGCCAGAAGGCCCTGGCCTGGCCCATGTCTCGTGGTCGCAATTAATTTTCCCTAAATCACGCGGAAAGTGTAATGGAAAACAGTTTCAGCCACAGAATAAAGAATACCAGGAAGGAGCATAAAGAGAAAATTCTCTGTTAGAAGGATGTGACGTAGTGAAAGTGCACCAAATGCGACTATCGATACTATGGAATCGAAGTAAATGTTATGACGTAATATTGTCAATCAATGGAATAGACGAAGATGCGTAAACGTATTGAAGAGAAAATTATTACAAGTGACTAATTTTATTTCCCTCATCAATATGAGCAAAATATAAATACAATTTTTCTATTATTCTTTTAAAATTAATATTCCTTTGCCACTGTTAGAAAAGTTCTTAAAAATAATAACATTTTTGTAAGTAAATTTAAGAATTTGATATTAAAATTAGTAATAGTGAAGATTTTCATAACATTAGAATTATTGGTTATAAATTAGTTATAATATTTCATATTTCTTATGAAATCTAATATTTTCTATCTTATATTCCATGTTTTCTTATTATGAAACATTATAACACGTTGTGATATGTTAGAATAATTTTTCTAATATATCATAAATACGAGACTGTTTCAGTCACGTGACCTGAAAGATTCAGCTTGCAAAGCATCGTGGCCTTCATCGAGATTTCAACGGAGCTATCCAGAAATCTCTTCATTGGTTCTCCTTTATGCTATCGCAAAAATTATGCAACTATGTGTTATTAAAAATATAATATTGATTTTACTATTACTTTTTATAACATAGTTATGTAAAAAAAACTTCACATCCCAGTTATTAAATTTAATACCCAGTTATTAAATTATTTAGAGAGAAGTTTTCTAACAGTGCACTTCCAAGATGTTTAAAGTATACCGCCAGACTGTGTTTCCAGTAACGTCACCTTATGACGCACTTCACGTCATCAAACTGAACCAATGCAACACAATCGATTACCCACGATATATCGCAACATATTCCTTCCTGTGCTGGGATTCTGTAACTCGTTACAGAAGTTTTTCTACGATATACAAAAGCTGCGAAACGATAACGAAACTGTCGTTAACTCTAATAACGAGTTACAGAAATCCCAGCACTGGTATTCTTTATTCAATGGTTTCAGCGGCGTTTCTCGCACCTTTTCTTCCTTTGCCGCCGGTAATGACACACCTGTTTGACAGAGAGACGGCGGAGAGACGCCGGTCTTGCGTAACGCTAATGACACAACGCGGGAACACGCGCGCGTGTATCATTCTTCGGGCCTGCTCTAGAAGTGATCGCAAGAATTCGAGCGTGCACGGCAAATGCTAACAAGCCGCGAGCGCGAGAAACGGTCGTTCCGTTGTATCGAGAACCTCCGATTCGTCTGGATCCTCTCAGCTGAAGCTGAGCGCTTCGATCACCGCTGCTTTTTCCCCTCTTTACATCACTGTGATCACTTTACTCACATACTGTGATTTGAAAGCGATAATTCATACGCGAAAATCCAAGTTACACACTGAGAAAAGAATACTTGGGTGTTATGTAATATAAAGAAAAAAGAATCACAAAAATAACGCTTATTTCTGTGAAACCAAAACTCTTAATTACAAATAAATGTTCCGGTATTTTTTTCTCGGCGTACTTCGCGACAGAAGACATGAGAATCTGAGATGTCAAAGTGAGAGAAAACGGGTTTACATAAATTTCCGAGGATCCTCTGCGTTCGACGCGTTTCACCCGAACGTCTTGAGGAAAGGATACTTGAAAATTTATTTGCGATGAATATAGTTTTATTCATAAAAGAGAGAGAGAGAGAGAGAGAGAGAGAAATAAACTTTATTTCACAGAAATAAAATCTATATCCTACAAATAAATTTTCAAGAGGTTTCTTTTTTTTAGTGCATGTTTCTTAGCGACGACGTGTTCCTCGGTTCAAATCTTTTTGCTAATGATTTGGATTACTTACTTGAGAACGGCGAAGTTTGTGTCCTCATGGAGTATTTCTCAATGAACGCGACCATCTCTGAGTTTTGCACTTTGAATTAATAGATGTGATCCTTATACTAAAGTAGGAAATCTCAGAATCCTGCGCCTCTCTCTGCCTCTCTCTCTCTCTCTCTCTTTCTCTCTCTCTTCCATGCGCAAACCCCTCAATCGTAGATCACTCGTAGATCGTAAATCACTCGCCCAGATCGGTCGTAGCGTTCTCTTCACAGCCTTCAGCACCCATCCTCGCGTTTCGCCGAGGTGCTCCTGTTAGCCCCGTAACACATCATTGCCCGCTGCAGCCTCTCCAGGTACTCCCGGAGTGCGTCTTCCTGTGCAAAGTCGCGGGCGTCCGCCCTCGCGATGGAGCGTTTCTGCACGAGGGCGGAAAGCATGAGCGTCACCACCGGCAGGGTCATGCCTAGGAGGAAGGTCGGCGTCATAAGATTCTTCAAACCGTGCTGGGTGAAGCCGCGGTAGAGCTCCGACCAGATGCCGCCGTCCGGGTCCTCCTTGCGCTTGCCGAGCTTGCCGTACAGATGCGGCCGTATCTTGCCGGTCGCGGCGATGTAGTTGTAGTAGTGCGGGTCATAGGACTGCGTGTACAGCTGAGAATAGTAGACGTCCTTCGAGGGCGGCGGATAATCGGAGTCGGGGAACCAACCGCCAGCGTCCTCAAAGGACGGGTTGCCGATCATGTTCGCCGGTCCTCGATGGAAACCCGGTGGTTTCGTGTAGATCACCTCCACCGGCGCCTGGGCCTTGAAGGGTACTGAAGGAAGAAGCGGAAGAAAGAGTCACACAGGTGGACAGAACATGAGAAAGTCAAATTATTAATTAGGTGTAATGCAATAAGAAAATAAAATACTTGAAAACTTATTTGTGGGAGAAATAAAAGTTTACTTCACAGAGAGATAAACATTCAAGATGAATGTTCCAGTAATCGAATCTTATATTATGAGAGGAGATTGCAAGAGTATTTAGATAATGAGAATGATATTGTAAAGTCAATTGGTCATTGGGATATTTATCTTGTATCCCACAAATAAATGTTCATATATTTTTAGTCCATTCGATCGCGACTTATTGCGTTTCTGCAAAGCAAACGTGTCTCGATGTCTACTCCAGTCGAAGAGGAGGAAGGGAAGGAAAGAATCACGACGCGTGAGCTGTCGCTTGTTTCGAAAGAAATATTCCTCGAGGAAAGAATTTGCCGTGCGATTAATTCGTTACGCGCGACAGCCAGTTTCCGACGATCACTGAGTTATGTATTAGCGCGCGGCGGATCGTAAAAAAGGCATTTACAATCGGTAATCTGTAAATATGTATGTTCAGTTGTTAGCGGCAGATTTAGCTAAACGTGATCGATGGAGTCGCGACTTCGTGTACCAGCAAAAAGACAAAATGAAAGGACCGCCGGCAGAGAGCAAGATTTTTTAGCTGCGACACGGTCTCTCAAGCAGAAAATTACCGTGAAAGATATGCGAAGATATGACAATAAACTGCGTTAAAGGGATGCTGAAGATTTTATCGACAGTATGCTAACATTTCTCCGCAGAGTTTACGTCGTATTGGTTGTACAGAATGCTTTTCTTATCACAAAGTATCAAGGGGATGAAATTAGAGGGGAGAGGATCCAAGTAGTCTACATTTCATGTAATCTACATTTTCCGCAAGATCCTGGAGAGTATGCAAGATTTGGTTTAGATTGGCTAAAAGATTTAGAAGTTGAAGCATCAAATCACATACAGCTGATTTTCTGTCAAAACGATTTCTCGTATTTATTTATTGCGTTTTACGCAATGAAAGCACGTGCAAAAATAAATAGAAGCATTGTTCGATATGTGACGGAAAAGACTCACCCGTGACAGGTCCTTTGTACAACCCGGGCGCGATCCTGGCCTGCGGGAGGACGCCCGGCAACGGCTTCGCGCGTAACCTCTTCATCCTCTGCCGCCACATCGCCGGCATCATCATGTCGTTCCTCACCTGCACGCCAGGCCCGATCGGCACCGGCTGCAGCATCGTCGCCGGACCCAGGACACCCGCTGGAGCCCTGACTATCGGTTGCATCACTGTCTGGGCGACCGGTTGCGCCGCGTAAGCGAAACTCTGGCCGGTCGACAGTTGCTGCCGTTGCTGGTCGATCTGTTGCGGCATCAGCTGCGATATCAGCTGACCCTGGTCCATCTGCGGCGTCAGATGAAGGTGAATCGTGTGCTCTGCCTGGGGCAGCGACGGCTGTTGTCGTTGTTCCACTTGAGAGAGCAGCGGTTGCCGTTGCTCCACTCGGTGGATGATCGGCTGAGTGTCCATTCGCTCGAGTATCTTATCCTGGTCGATCACGGTGACGTCGGACGAGCGGGACTGGGCCTCTGGTGATTGTTGGCTGCGCAGGAAATAGTCGAGCGACACACGAGACTCCTCGGGTGTCTTGGAGTTCAGGAAGGTGTTGAGCGCGAACTCCGCCGAATCGATCGGCGAGTTCTGGTCGGCGGAGATCTGCAACTGTCGCGAGGATACGTCCTGCGAGCGTGGGCTGTGGACCGAGAGCACATGTTGCGATTTGTCGGAGAACAGATCGTCCATGGTCTTGGTCGGTTCTCGAGGACTCTCAGGATTCTCGAAGACCGGATAGAGCCTCTGAGGACGCGACACCGCCGAGTTCGACAAGAGGTCGATGGAGATGTCCTTTTCTCTGACGCTCTTTTCCGAGAGGTTGCTCTCCTCGGCGGTGTAATCGGTATACTCGGTGAGCGGGTTTCCCTCGAAGTTGAGTTGGCCGTTCGCCAAGCCGACCGCGAGGAAGAGGAGGCTTGCGAGCCCGATCATGATTCTGCGAAGAGGAAGAGGACTTAGTTTCATGATCGATCGACTCTGTAGATGTGAGAAATATTACAATCATCGCGCATTTGAAGGGTAGTTCGCAACGGGATGTTGCTTTACCCCGAGGAAATTTATTTTTTTGTTATTAATCTATTTTTATTCGTTACTAGCTTAAAATATCCGGGCCTCTTATATCATCTAAACTTAAATTATCACAAAGTGTCAAGGGGATGAAATTAGAGGGAGAGGGTCCAAGTTTCATGTAGTCTACATTTTTCGCAAGATTTGATTTAGATTGGTTAAAAGATTTAGGAGTTAAGGCATCGAGTTACACACTGATTTTCTGTCAAAACGATTTCTCGTATTTATCTTGCGGTTATTTAAGAATTATTTCGGCAAAAGAAATAATAATAATTTCGGCTGTCCGGAGCATTTTGCAAGTGTGCAAAATAGATGTCATTTGAATGATATATCTTTTTATTAAACGTGGTTTGCAGAAATTTCGAGCATGGTTTCCTTCGTTTCTGACGTCACCAACCGAACCGCGGTGACTTAAGAGGCTACAGGAGTTTTAATAAGAAATATATGGAGATATTTTATTTCATACACACACACATATATACGAAAAGAGGACGTTTTCAGAATTTTTATTCTGGCATTTTATTGACTTTAAAGACTAATTAATTCTAGAACTTTTCCCTGCCTGATCGTTGTAATTGGTAAAAATATGACGGATATTGTCACAGTGAATATTTTATACAAGAAGAAGGGAGAAAAGTAATTTGCTGGCCCAGTAAATTTTCTGCTGGTCTAGCAAAATCTTTTTGTTATTAGCTAAGAGTATTAATCACTAC
>NW_022639617.1:21477-22226 GCF_010583005.1 Odontomachus brunneus | reverse complement strand
CCATCAAAGAAATATTTGTTGATTTTAAGATAATTTTTCTCTCAGTGTAGGATGCGACTAAATGTCTACGTGAAAACTAAAGCAAAATGAAGAAAAAAAATTTTAGACGAAAGTTGTAGAGTGTGATGGTGCCATTGCGATTTTACTTTCGGATGGACGCGCTCAATTAAAACTATTTCAATGTTAGTTTGAATTTTTTTATCTAAAGAAAACACTGAGCCATGCAATTTGAATATATCGCCTCTCAATTCATCACATCTCAGTTTGAATACTGCACTTTGCATACAGTCTCAAGAGGATTTCCGCTGAAGATAAAGTTATATATTTTTTCGAGTGCAGGTCCTTTGACGTTCTCGCTGTTGAGAAGAAAAGACAGAGAAATGGAGAACAGTGATCTACCGCCAAAGCGTCATTCGCGCGCACTTAGACGTACCGCCGTGAGGAGAACCGCGCGCTGACTCGCAGCAGGTGTGAAAGCGCACATTATACCTTCTTTATTCGCCCTCGCAGGTCGCAAGCTCGACACGGCAATCGACTTATATGTCGCATTGCATGTAATACCGGCGAGACGCACGTCGACTAACGTTTGCCGGGACGAAGACTGACCACCTTAAGGTAGAACTTAGACGAGCGTCGTGGCTTTCAAATCAGCTTATATCGTTCGCTCACGACGATTACAGCTGCAATAAAGTTATCACATGCCAATAAAACCCTGGCTGGCTCTCAGCCCGCCAGCCAGCAACACCTAG
>NW_022639617.1:1169-21467 GCF_010583005.1 Odontomachus brunneus | reverse complement strand
TTGAAAAATTTGCTCGCACGCGAACGTTCCAAACGACTCATCGCGCGAGAAAAAGGAACACCTCGAATCCTGTTCATTCGGCGGCTTGACCGAACGAATTGCAGAGAATTGGCAAGACACCATGATACTCGGCCTACATTTTAAACGTTTTACACACTCGAGACGGGTTTTGCGTTCTAGATCGCGAGAAGTGCATCTCGAGAATATCACGATGCACACTACATTTTGCGCAACAGAACTGGCGTATCCGGCGCAACCGGTCACTCATTATGTTGTCGATCTGATTATCGGTGTATTACTTTCTAAACTGTAAATGCGACTCGGTACGAAGTGTCGGCGTGTTTGTATTTAGCGATTCGTCAATCTCGCGAATCGCTCTCCATCAATCTTTCATCGAGCTCTCGTCGATATATATTGAGGAAAAGGTATTTGAAAATTTATTTGCGGGATACATAAAGTTTGCTCCTGCAAAATAAAGTTAATTTCTGTAAAGTTTATTTCTGCGAAATAAACTTTTATCCCACACACACTCACACGTATCCAAATAAATTTTCAAGTATTTTTTTCAGTGTAGCAGTAAAAAAAATTTTATTTCCGTGAAATAAAATTTGTTTCTGTAAATAAACTTTATATCCCACAAATAAATTTTCAAGTATTTTTCCTCAGTGTAAAAAAGACGCGGAGAATAACTTGTACCGACCTCATGTCCCCTCAATCATTACTGCCGTAGTAATTAATTTTTTTCACGTATGCCGAATTCGACTTCGATCAACCGTGTCTTTCACTTCGCCATGATATTTATTTTCGCTCGTATACACAAAGAAAGCCTGGTTGGATTAAGCAGGTTTCTGGTGAAATATGACTAAAAAATTCCAGTTGATGTTATCATAATTCTGTCCAAGTTAAGATCTTCAACCGGAATTCCTGGCTCGTTCATATTCTGACAAAAATTTGCTTAATCCAGCCGAACTTTTTTTTTCGTGTATACGACCATTTTTAACACACGCACGTGTTTAATACAACGCACGAGCCGGCGATTCCAGCGGACGTTGCCGGATTAGCAATTCAACGGCAAGGTCAATTACGTTAGCCTGAACATATATTAATGAACTCGTAAATTAGGCGTGCGCCTGTACGTGAGCAGAAAGCGTAGGCTGCAACGCACGAACGAGATTAGATTTCGAAGTGAGCCCTATTTTTGTGCTTCATTTCTTCTGTCTCGTCTCAATTTATTTACACCTTTATTTACTCGTCCACTTAATTTCTCCCTTTTTCCATTCGTTTTCACAATCCTCATAAAGACATTCAAGTAAACAATACTCGGTTTAAGTGACAAGAATTTTAATTTAATAGAGGTCCGTTCTTTTTAGTTAAACTGTCTGAATTGCTGTATATTGGTGCAGTAAGTTAGAGTGAGACAAATATATTTGAGCAATTTCGGGCAGTTCAGCTAAAAAGGACAGACACTGTATTAATGGAAACCCATCCAAGAAATATTTGTTAATTTTTAGATATCTTCTCTCTCAGTGTACGTTCGCGACTGCACTCTCTTCAAGTTGGCTCTCGTCTTGTCAATTAACTAACAATAAGTCTAACTGATTTGATTTCGTGGACTCCCCCCTCTCACCTCCATGCATCGCGCGCGATCGGCCCAGCGAGCACGCGAAAGTTTTCTCACGTCGATTTCATTATCGCGCTCTGAAAAAAAAAGAAAAGTAGCTCTACGCGCTTTCAATCTGGCACGCTCAGATGAATAATGTGGGAATTCCCGCGTGTTTTGCGGAGGGAAGAATGAACGCGAAGCGCGCGCTTTCGTTAACGCGAATATATTATGTCTTTGTTGGCGATGATATACGTGTACCGCACGCACGTACACGTATGCATTATACATACACAGTGTTTCGCCGCGGCAACATCGGCCAGAAGGCCCTGGCCTGGCCCATGTCTCGTGGTCGCAATTAATTTTCCCTAAATCACGCGGAAAGTGTAATGGAAAACAGTTTCAGCCACAGAATAAAGAATACCAGGAAGGAGCATAAAGAGAAAATTCTCTGTTAGAAGGATGTGACGTAGTGAAAGTGCACCAAATGCGACTATCGATACTATGGAATCGAAGTAAATGTTATGACGTAATATTGTCAATCAATGGAATAGACGAAGATGCGTAAACGTATTGAAGAGAAAATTATTACAAGTGACTAATTTTATTTCCCTCATCAATATGAGCAAAATATAAATACAATTTTTCTATTATTCTTTTAAAATTAATATTCCTTTGCCACTGTTAGAAAAGTTCTTAAAAATAATAACATTTTTGTAAGTAAATTTAAGAATTTGATATTAAAATTAGTAATAGTGAAGATTTTCATAACATTAGAATTATTGGTTATAAATTAGTTATAATATTTCATATTTCTTATGAAATCTAATATTTTCTATCTTATATTCCATGTTTTCTTATTATGAAACATTATAACACGTTGTGATATGTTAGAATAATTTTTCTAATATATCATAAATACGAGACTGTTTCAGTCACGTGACCTGAAAGATTCAGCTTGCAAAGCATCGTGGCCTTCATCGAGATTTCAACGGAGCTATCCAGAAATCTCTTCATTGGTTCTCCTTTATGCTATCGCAAAAATTATGCAACTATGTGTTATTAAAAATATAATATTGATTTTACTATTACTTTTTATAACATAGTTATGTAAAAAAAACTTCACATCCCAGTTATTAAATTTAATACCCAGTTATTAAATTATTTAGAGAGAAGTTTTCTAACAGTGCACTTCCAAGATGTTTAAAGTATACCGCCAGACTGTGTTTCCAGTAACGTCACCTTATGACGCACTTCACGTCATCAAACTGAACCAATGCAACACAATCGATTACCCACGATATATCGCAACATATTCCTTCCTGTGCTGGGATTCTGTAACTCGTTACAGAAGTTTTTCTACGATATACAAAAGCTGCGAAACGATAACGAAACTGTCGTTAACTCTAATAACGAGTTACAGAAATCCCAGCACTGGTATTCTTTATTCAATGGTTTCAGCGGCGTTTCTCGCACCTTTTCTTCCTTTGCCGCCGGTAATGACACACCTGTTTGACAGAGAGACGGCGGAGAGACGCCGGTCTTGCGTAACGCTAATGACACAACGCGGGAACACGCGCGCGTGTATCATTCTTCGGGCCTGCTCTAGAAGTGATCGCAAGAATTCGAGCGTGCACGGCAAATGCTAACAAGCCGCGAGCGCGAGAAACGGTCGTTCCGTTGTATCGAGAACCTCCGATTCGTCTGGATCCTCTCAGCTGAAGCTGAGCGCTTCGATCACCGCTGCTTTTTCCCCTCTTTACATCACTGTGATCACTTTACTCACATACTGTGATTTGAAAGCGATAATTCATACGCGAAAATCCAAGTTACACACTGAGAAAAGAATACTTGGGTGTTATGTAATATAAAGAAAAAAGAATCACAAAAATAACGCTTATTTCTGTGAAACCAAAACTCTTAATTACAAATAAATGTTCCGGTATTTTTTTCTCGGCGTACTTCGCGACAGAAGACATGAGAATCTGAGATGTCAAAGTGAGAGAAAACGGGTTTACATAAATTTCCGAGGATCCTCTGCGTTCGACGCGTTTCACCCGAACGTCTTGAGGAAAGGATACTTGAAAATTTATTTGCGATGAATATAGTTTTATTCATAAAAGAGAGAGAGAGAGAGAGAGAGAGAGAAATAAACTTTATTTCACAGAAATAAAATCTATATCCTACAAATAAATTTTCAAGAGGTTTCTTTTTTTTAGTGCATGTTTCTTAGCGACGACGTGTTCCTCGGTTCAAATCTTTTTGCTAATGATTTGGATTACTTACTTGAGAACGGCGAAGTTTGTGTCCTCATGGAGTATTTCTCAATGAACGCGACCATCTCTGAGTTTTGCACTTTGAATTAATAGATGTGATCCTTATACTAAAGTAGGAAATCTCAGAATCCTGCGCCTCTCTCTGCCTCTCTCTCTCTCTCTCTCTTTCTCTCTCTCTTCCATGCGCAAACCCCTCAATCGTAGATCACTCGTAGATCGTAAATCACTCGCCCAGATCGGTCGTAGCGTTCTCTTCACAGCCTTCAGCACCCATCCTCGCGTTTCGCCGAGGTGCTCCTGTTAGCCCCGTAACACATCATTGCCCGCTGCAGCCTCTCCAGGTACTCCCGGAGTGCGTCTTCCTGTGCAAAGTCGCGGGCGTCCGCCCTCGCGATGGAGCGTTTCTGCACGAGGGCGGAAAGCATGAGCGTCACCACCGGCAGGGTCATGCCTAGGAGGAAGGTCGGCGTCATAAGATTCTTCAAACCGTGCTGGGTGAAGCCGCGGTAGAGCTCCGACCAGATGCCGCCGTCCGGGTCCTCCTTGCGCTTGCCGAGCTTGCCGTACAGATGCGGCCGTATCTTGCCGGTCGCGGCGATGTAGTTGTAGTAGTGCGGGTCATAGGACTGCGTGTACAGCTGAGAATAGTAGACGTCCTTCGAGGGCGGCGGATAATCGGAGTCGGGGAACCAACCGCCAGCGTCCTCAAAGGACGGGTTGCCGATCATGTTCGCCGGTCCTCGATGGAAACCCGGTGGTTTCGTGTAGATCACCTCCACCGGCGCCTGGGCCTTGAAGGGTACTGAAGGAAGAAGCGGAAGAAAGAGTCACACAGGTGGACAGAACATGAGAAAGTCAAATTATTAATTAGGTGTAATGCAATAAGAAAATAAAATACTTGAAAACTTATTTGTGGGAGAAATAAAAGTTTACTTCACAGAGAGATAAACATTCAAGATGAATGTTCCAGTAATCGAATCTTATATTATGAGAGGAGATTGCAAGAGTATTTAGATAATGAGAATGATATTGTAAAGTCAATTGGTCATTGGGATATTTATCTTGTATCCCACAAATAAATGTTCATATATTTTTAGTCCATTCGATCGCGACTTATTGCGTTTCTGCAAAGCAAACGTGTCTCGATGTCTACTCCAGTCGAAGAGGAGGAAGGGAAGGAAAGAATCACGACGCGTGAGCTGTCGCTTGTTTCGAAAGAAATATTCCTCGAGGAAAGAATTTGCCGTGCGATTAATTCGTTACGCGCGACAGCCAGTTTCCGACGATCACTGAGTTATGTATTAGCGCGCGGCGGATCGTAAAAAAGGCATTTACAATCGGTAATCTGTAAATATGTATGTTCAGTTGTTAGCGGCAGATTTAGCTAAACGTGATCGATGGAGTCGCGACTTCGTGTACCAGCAAAAAGACAAAATGAAAGGACCGCCGGCAGAGAGCAAGATTTTTTAGCTGCGACACGGTCTCTCAAGCAGAAAATTACCGTGAAAGATATGCGAAGATATGACAATAAACTGCGTTAAAGGGATGCTGAAGATTTTATCGACAGTATGCTAACATTTCTCCGCAGAGTTTACGTCGTATTGGTTGTACAGAATGCTTTTCTTATCACAAAGTATCAAGGGGATGAAATTAGAGGGGAGAGGATCCAAGTAGTCTACATTTCATGTAATCTACATTTTCCGCAAGATCCTGGAGAGTATGCAAGATTTGGTTTAGATTGGCTAAAAGATTTAGAAGTTGAAGCATCAAATCACATACAGCTGATTTTCTGTCAAAACGATTTCTCGTATTTATTTATTGCGTTTTACGCAATGAAAGCACGTGCAAAAATAAATAGAAGCATTGTTCGATATGTGACGGAAAAGACTCACCCGTGACAGGTCCTTTGTACAACCCGGGCGCGATCCTGGCCTGCGGGAGGACGCCCGGCAACGGCTTCGCGCGTAACCTCTTCATCCTCTGCCGCCACATCGCCGGCATCATCATGTCGTTCCTCACCTGCACGCCAGGCCCGATCGGCACCGGCTGCAGCATCGTCGCCGGACCCAGGACACCCGCTGGAGCCCTGACTATCGGTTGCATCACTGTCTGGGCGACCGGTTGCGCCGCGTAAGCGAAACTCTGGCCGGTCGACAGTTGCTGCCGTTGCTGGTCGATCTGTTGCGGCATCAGCTGCGATATCAGCTGACCCTGGTCCATCTGCGGCGTCAGATGAAGGTGAATCGTGTGCTCTGCCTGGGGCAGCGACGGCTGTTGTCGTTGTTCCACTTGAGAGAGCAGCGGTTGCCGTTGCTCCACTCGGTGGATGATCGGCTGAGTGTCCATTCGCTCGAGTATCTTATCCTGGTCGATCACGGTGACGTCGGACGAGCGGGACTGGGCCTCTGGTGATTGTTGGCTGCGCAGGAAATAGTCGAGCGACACACGAGACTCCTCGGGTGTCTTGGAGTTCAGGAAGGTGTTGAGCGCGAACTCCGCCGAATCGATCGGCGAGTTCTGGTCGGCGGAGATCTGCAACTGTCGCGAGGATACGTCCTGCGAGCGTGGGCTGTGGACCGAGAGCACATGTTGCGATTTGTCGGAGAACAGATCGTCCATGGTCTTGGTCGGTTCTCGAGGACTCTCAGGATTCTCGAAGACCGGATAGAGCCTCTGAGGACGCGACACCGCCGAGTTCGACAAGAGGTCGATGGAGATGTCCTTTTCTCTGACGCTCTTTTCCGAGAGGTTGCTCTCCTCGGCGGTGTAATCGGTATACTCGGTGAGCGGGTTTCCCTCGAAGTTGAGTTGGCCGTTCGCCAAGCCGACCGCGAGGAAGAGGAGGCTTGCGAGCCCGATCATGATTCTGCGAAGAGGAAGAGGACTTAGTTTCATGATCGATCGACTCTGTAGATGTGAGAAATATTACAATCATCGCGCATTTGAAGGGTAGTTCGCAACGGGATGTTGCTTTACCCCGAGGAAATTTATTTTTTTGTTATTAATCTATTTTTATTCGTTACTAGCTTAAAATATCCGGGCCTCTTATATCATCTAAACTTAAATTATCACAAAGTGTCAAGGGGATGAAATTAGAGGGAGAGGGTCCAAGTTTCATGTAGTCTACATTTTTCGCAAGATTTGATTTAGATTGGTTAAAAGATTTAGGAGTTAAGGCATCGAGTTACACACTGATTTTCTGTCAAAACGATTTCTCGTATTTATCTTGCGGTTATTTAAGAATTATTTCGGCAAAAGAAATAATAATAATTTCGGCTGTCCGGAGCATTTTGCAAGTGTGCAAAATAGATGTCATTTGAATGATATATCTTTTTATTAAACGTGGTTTGCAGAAATTTCGAGCATGGTTTCCTTCGTTTCTGACGTCACCAACCGAACCGCGGTGACTTAAGAGGCTACAGGAGTTTTAATAAGAAATATATGGAGATATTTTATTTCATACACACACACATATATACGAAAAGAGGACGTTTTCAGAATTTTTATTCTGGCATTTTATTGACTTTAAAGACTAATTAATTCTAGAACTTTTCCCTGCCTGATCGTTGTAATTGGTAAAAATATGACGGATATTGTCACAGTGAATATTTTATACAAGAAGAAGGGAGAAAAGTAATTTGCTGGCCCAGTAAATTTTCTGCTGGTCTAGCAAAATCTTTTTGTTATTAGCTAAGAGTATTAATCACTACTTGCTGGATATAATTTGCTGAATTTACAAATTATTTTGCTATAAGAACCATGATGGATTTATATAAGCAGTTGCAGTTTTGCTCCGGTAGAAAATAAATTTACTAAGGATATATTATTTTGCATCAATAGCAAATTAACGTGATTCTTAGGACAAATACACTCAACAAATTTTTTCTATCCTGCACGCAAAAAAAGAACTAGCTTCCAGAGCTAAAAAATAATTGTAGCAGATAAGATGTATTACTGACATAAGGACAGCTAATGTCGATACTACCGAAGCTAAATTTATTCGCTGTTTAAACTTAGGTGCGAGAAATATTAGCTGCTAGAAACAAATGACTGTAGCAAATGATTGTAGTTGTGCGACAAACTTCTTTAACTCCTTCACTGCCGAGAACAAAGATCTTTGTTTTTTTGGACTTGGTCCAAACTGCCGGAAAATCACAAATCTTTGTCCTATAAATAAATGCTCTACTGACGCCTGATAATGCATTAAACGTGAACAGAATGTGTTTTCCTATGTTTTCGGGGTCGCTGAATATGATTCCGAGGTCCATTTTATACTATCTCGCACCCTTGACCGACTAGAGCTATAAGAAAATGACTATTTTTTTCATTTTTTGGAAAATCTTTGTTCTCGCACACTTAAGTTTTATGCCATATTTAAACAGTGTTATTCTGATAAGCTATATCATTTATGGGTAAAAGTAACTCAATTCATGACTTTTTGCTACTTTTACCAGATATATCATTTTCATCGTAGTTTGACCCGCTGATTCACCTTTGCGTGAATTACTCTTGACATCATCCGAACCCAGGATGCACCGTCGAGGAGGTTGTCAAAAGGATTTAGCATCCTACTTTTTTTTGCTTTTTTTTATCCTTTTTTGTTTTTTGTTTTTTTTGTTTTTTTTTCGTTTTATCGCATAAGCGGCACAAATGAACTCAATTTATTATGTAGTATAAAAAAATGGTCAGTAAAAAAACTTTTAAACAAAATAGGTAACATGTCGATGAAAATACTCCAAAAATAGTATGTCCAGTTAAAATTGTCAAAGTTTCTAAGTTCGGCAGTCTGGACACATTTCATCTAAATACTCTGGCAGTGAAAGGGTTAATATATGCATACGATAAGAAATTTAGGAATAACTGCCATTTTCTTAGCTATTTGAAATAATGTGCATTTTTAATGTCACCTAATATATTTGTATTTCATAGCAAATGCATTTTAGCTGTCATAGCCAATTCTTAGCATTGACAGTTAAACGATTAGCCTTTTGACTAAGTTTAAATCAGCTACCGCGGTTTAGCTGGTATTACTAAGTCATTTTTTTGCGTGTGGCTACTTTTACTCTGATAACGAATAATTTGTGAAATTTGTTACAACTAAATTTTTTTGATATCACTACGAACATGCAATAGCAACGACGATTTCGCTAAAAGAGCTAAATTACTTTTCTCCGTGAAGATTCTGCTAAGGATGTATTTTTTGAGTGAGCAATTGTTTTCTTCATGAACAATTTCTTCTTTAGAGATTCTTGTTGTTTTTTATATTTCCGAGATTACGAGAAGTGCGATGAGAACAGAGTTGCGGAAAAATACTGCGGTATGTTCGTCGAGAAAATCGCAGCGCGAAGGTGCCGCACGTCAGCTTAATTGAACGTCGGGTTAATTAAGACCGGCGAGTCATCGGCGAATATCGTTGTCGCGCATTTGTAGACGGACTTCGCTTTGGTAGAGGAAAGTGTGTTACGACGGGGCGCGATCGCGGTCGTGCCTTGGATTATAATGCGCGCATAGTCCTCGATATATCAGTTCGATCGTTGCCCGACAACAGATGTTGAATAGAGCCGCGGTGAAAACAGGTAGAGGATTTCGTGCCTCAGCGAGACAACTTCGAGACGTTCTTCCGTGCCGTTCCATTTACATCGAGAGCAATAAAGTCGCTCGCGTAAAAACGCGAGCAACTAGACAATCGTGATTACGCGTCCGCGAGACTGCAATCCGTGTCTTCTTCCTTCTCTCTGTTGCGACACGTGCAAAATCCCACGCGTGCGTTCCGCAGGATTAGCGGGACTTCGACTGCCGATCGTCACAGAGAATGTGAGCGTTGAAGCTCGCCACGTGAAATTATACGATTTGATCAATTTGACTTTTACATAAAGAAAATACATTGTAGTAAAAATTACAACACACGCAATATATATAATACTTTGCATAATACTTTGAAGCGAATAGAGAAATTTCGATTATAATTCTGTATAAGCTGAAGATTACAAAACTTTATTGTAATTTTTATTGCAATACCCGAATCGACATTTTGTTTCTACTTTCAGCCTCATTATTCCATCCAACACTTATTTTGATACTTTGAAACCTATGATACAACTTATTTTGAAGAAAATTTCGGATATTATCTCTCTTAAAATGAATCAGTCAAACATCACTGAAAACAGTGAATATATACTGATTGCAGTTATAAGTACAGCACTGAAAATGCTCAGTGCTATACTCATAACTGATATCAGTGACTTCACTGATTCACTTTAACCTTCTAGCCGTATTCTAGCTGGGTGCTTTTTTAACCCAGAGCAGTTTCAAAGTTCACACAGCTTTTGTAATATTCTAGATACAAATGTGATACTTCGCGACTTATTTTAGAAAAAGTCAGTACATATTGTACTAAATTACTTCATATAATGCTAAAATAAAAGATATAAAAAAATACATATATGTCAATTAAATAGTGAGTTCTCACCATTGGATCTATTTAGACCTTGAACATGGTCAAAGTGTATCCGAAACGAACACGGTTAGAAGGTTAAGAGAGATCAGAGCCAAAGTAGGAGTAAATTGTATTATCAGAATTGAACCTACTTTGCTGACTTAGCTCCTACTGCGCTGTACAATTCAAGGTTTAACATAAGACCAAAATTTTGACTGGGGTATCTTCTCTTCATATAAGACGATCTCGCTGAAGAGAAGATTCTCGGGTGCTGACATCAAAGTCAAACGCCACGGCGGTCATTAATGAGTCAACACTTCGCGCCTTTCACGTGGGCGAGTCCCGCACGTGATATCTAAAATCGAGCTCACCCGACGAGGATTGGGTCGAGAAGTGGCTAATGTCTGAGACCCGCATCGAAAGTACTCGCGTGTTGAAACGCGACCCCGAAATGCCAGGGAAAAGCGGCTGCGAGAGAGAGTGACGACGGCGGTGGTTCGAGCATGCCGGCCACGTGCCTTGGTCCTGAAGAAAAATCTGCGAGGAAGCAACGGGCACAAAGAGCGTTCGTGTGGCGCACGTGTTGTTTAAGGCGATGCGCACACGGAGAAAAATAATTTTGCTCCTTTAGCAAAATCGTCGTTGCTACTGCATATTCGTAGTGACATCAAAAAAATTTAGTTGACGTAACTAATTTTACAAATTCGTTATCAGAGCAGAAGTAGTTTCGTTGCCACACTGTAAAAATTGATGTGTTAAATTTAACACATTTTATGTGTCCCAAATCATCCACTCTCATTTATGTGTAAATTTAACACAAATGTGTTAAAAAGTAACACGCATAATATGGAAAAAATTAACACAAGAATTTAACACTTGAATACCGTTAGGAATCACAGGTTGTGTTAAGTTGACATATTTAATATGTCAGACATAGATTATGTCAATTTAACATTTTCATTTCATCAAAACCATAGATTAATACTTCTCTTAAATGTTAAAGTAACGTTTTATTTTAATTAATTTAACATTATGCATATGTCAATTTAACACAAACTGTGATTCCTGATGGTATTCAAGTGTTAAATTCTTGTGTTAATTTTTTATATATTATGCATGTTACATTTTACCACATTTGTTTTGTGTTAAATTTACACATAAATGAGAGTGGATGATTTGGGACACATGAAATGTTAAATTTAACACATCAGTTTTTACAGTGCAGGATAGAAAAAAATCTATTGTGTATATTTGTCCTAAGAATCACGTTAATTTGCTATTGATGCAAAATAATGTATCCTTAGCAAATTTATTTACTGTCGGAGCAAAACTGCAATTGCTTATATAAATCCATCGTGGTTCTTGTAACAAAATAATTTGTAGATTCAGCAAATTATATTCAGCAAATGATGATAGTACTCTTAGCAAATATTTTTGCTAATAACGAAAAGATTTTGTTAGACCAGCAGAAAATTTGCTGGACCAGCAAATTAATTTTCTTCGTGCACGAGAACATGATCAAGGTGCGATACACGCACCTTTTGTTCGACAAGTGCTTCATATTTAATGAGGAGGAAGTCGGAGATTTCTTTTCTGTGCTTCGACAGTTTTCTCCTCGTTCGATCTCTCCGATTCTCACGAGCAGCTGTCTAAGGATAATTCTTTCATTGAACGCATCTGGTTGACGATACGCGGGATGAGTATGTCAAGTTGCTACAAAAGATCGGTCGTGTTTATCAAATAACATAGGAAAATCAAACTGTTCAATCTCGAGATAGCATTAACTTTCATAAATAAAATGAATAACGTCAAAACTCGCTATTTTTCAGACATCCAACGAGTACTTTCTATTTTCCTTTTAACGCCGACATAATGCAACTTTCATTTATTTTGCACTGTTCTTCTATTTGATTGTATAGAATTGTGAAATGTTTGCACAGAGAAAGCACAAATGTTGATATATAACAGAGTATACATGGCCATGTTATACCAAAATTATAAGAATATATGTAAATAAAAAATATTTTTAAATTCTTATACTCTTTTTAATGTCGAGTATTCTGCCATTGACATTTGTACTTTCATTCTGCATAAGCACTTGGAATTCTGTAAAATCCAATGGAAAAAAGTGAAAAAAAGATTTTCAAGCATTTCTTTCAGTGTGTGGCATTCTCTTAGTACTCAAACTTCCTGGAAGAATTCAACAGAGAAATGACAGATGTTCTGTATCAATTTAGTGTATTCAATATTGCTTACGCACGCATATGGCTAAGGAGATAAGAATATCTACATATGGAGAATTGTCACGTGTTTGTCAAATAACATAGGAAAATCAAACTGTTCAGTCTCAAGATAACAGTAATTTTCATGAATAAAATGATTAACGTCGAGACTCGCTATTTTTTCAGACATCCAACGAATACTTTCTATTTTCCTTTTAACGCCGACATAATGCAACTTTCATTTATTTTGCACTGTTCTTCTATTTGATTGTATAGAATTGTGAAATGTTTGCACAGAGAAAGCACAAATGTTGATATATAACAGAATATACATGGTCATGTTATACCAAAACTATAAGAATATATGTAAATAAAAAATATTTTTAAATTTTTATATTCTTTTTAATGTCGAGTATTCTGCCATTGACATTTGTACTTTCATTCTGCATAAGCACTTGGAATTCTGTAAAATCCAATGGAAAAAAGTGAAAAAAAGATTTTCAAACATTTCTTTCAGTGTGTGGCATCCTCTTAGTACTCAAACTTCCTCTGTTCATTCAACAGAGAAATGACAGATGTTCTGCATCAATTTAGTGTATTCAATATTGCTCACGCACGTATGTGGCTGAAGAGGAGATAAGAATATTTACATGTGGAGAATTGTTACGTTGAATGCGATGTTCGATATATGCACGAAAACACGACGGCTAGAATTGAATGCAGGTCGGCGATGAGCATAGTCGCGTCTAGTAACGGTAAATTAATAAGTCCCAGCATCGAAAGTCTCGACTATCTAGTTCGTCGAGTCTGTCGCGTTTCGCCGTATCGTGTTTGTGAGCTAAAACTCGCCAATTAAAAACGGTCTCGCATGCTGCAATTATTCGCTAAATAAGCCAATTTATCGCAGAGGATATACTCGCGCGACTTCACGAATGTTCTCGTTCAATTCTACTAATTGTCTGTCTCCTGACAACGTCCAGACAACGTGGATGTCGAGAATGTCGGCGCCATCGCGTCAATTTTTCTCCACTTTCAGTCGACCATCGAATTAGCACCGTTTCTCGTAATCATTTTTTTGCACAGACTCGAGATTACGTCTTTAGGGATACTCGTCATTGCTGCATCCGATGTTTCGACGAATAATACAAATAACGACCGAATAATCTCCCGCGCGAATGCCCAATTGCAAATGTACTTTCAATCCTGGTCCTTCCATGATTTCATGACAACTCCTGCATTTCGGATTCGCATTCTGTCGGCTGTCTCGTGACTTTCTAAAACCGTTAATCCATTAGGGATTCAGCATTCGAAACTTTATGGCCGATTCGTTGTTCTGACCTCGCCGCAGATGTACTTGCGAAACATCTCGCGTTCCTTTGTTCCAGCCTACTTCGAAAATCAAATTTTCCTCGACCACGAAGGAAATAATTCTCGGTTAACCGTGCAAATGTGGTATTTTGTTCCCGTGAGTAGTATTAAAAATATCTATACCAAGAGAAAATATTATATTAAACCCCCTTTACACAAATTTTTTTCAATTTTAAGGCTCCTCGTATTGTCTATCTCTTTTTAATGACGTCAGAAGCGAGAAAATGCATGCTAGAAATTCTTGCGAAATACGTTAAAATAAAAATATATATCCATAAAGTAACACTTGCAATCGATTAAACAAATTTGTAAGATATTCCGTGCACTTCCCTTTTGCTCTAACAATCAATAATTTGTCGTAAATTAACGTGACATACAATTCATCTTCTTAACCTATTTCTTCGCCTATTTCTATTCAGATTAATTTACAATAAATTATTGATTGTTAGAGTAAAAGGGGAGTGTACGGAATATCTTACAAATTTGTTTAATCAATTGCAAGTGTTACTTTATGAATATATAAATTTATATTTCAATGTATTTTGCAAGAATTTTTAGCATGCATTTTCTCGCTTCTGACGTCATTAAAAAGAGATAGACGTCATTAAATAGAGATAGAAATGCGAGAAGCTAGGAGTTTTAATATCAATTTTACTTTATTACAATTTTCTAATAGTTCAAAAATATACTGCCAATAGAAGTCTATCCTCTGTGCCAAAGAATCTAGTAAATTTTGCTAGAAATATAGCAAATTTTTCAATATACATTTCAGTTCCTAAAATAGAAGTGGCATACATACACACAGAGAAGAGAGATATTTGAAAATTTATTTGTAGGATATAAAGTTTATTTACAGAAAAAGAAATTTTATTTCACAAAAATAAACTTTATTTCGTAGAAATGAACTTACCGAGACGAAATTTTGATTCAGCCTTACTATTCCATTCAACTATTCAAACCTATTTTGATACTCTGAAATCTATAATACAACTTACTTTGATGTTAAAATGGAAAGAGAAATTTCAGACATAATTAAAGTCAAAGTAGGAGTAAATTGCTTATCATTAGAATTAAATCTACTTTGCTAATTTAGCTCCTATTACGTTATAGAATTCAAGGTTTAAATAGGACCAAAGTTTCGACTCGGATTTATACTCCACAAATAAATTTTTAAATATTTTCTTCTCAGTGTATGAAATGTGTGAGAGAACAGTCGATTATTAAAGAATGTCGATCTGTTCCTCAATTACAAAATTCTATGGCATTTTTACTGTAAAAATATTTCTGCGTGGAGTTATTATAAACCTGAGATTATCATATAAGTGCTTCCTCGAATACACTTTCTTCATCGAACTTCGGATGCTGAACTCGGACATCTGTTCACTTTCATTATACGTCTCATTAACTTGACTTATTCAACCAAACTACTTAAAATTCCAAACCGAGAGAACAGCACATGCTCGTAACTTCGTGTTACTCGACACATCTCTCTCGAACATTCTCCAGTATTCCGAATTGTCACTGTCATCTCGAGCGAATTAATCAAAGACCACGCAACTGTGAGCTCTGTGACGTATCCTCGGAAGCCGACCTGAAGATCTCGAGACTAAAGTCGCGAAGAATAATCGTCTTCAAGAAAAAAAACCCCGCATGATCGTCAGATTCGACTTGACAGACGCAACTTCAATACTTCATCAACTTGTCGGTCAGATATCAAGGACCACGCGCGCCTGTAAAAGTCCACTTCTGACTTTATCAATGAAGGAGCAAAAAGACCGACGAAAGTCTGAAACCGTCAACACCTATACTGAAAAAAATGCTTGAAAATTGGCTTGTAGGATACAAAATTCATTTCTGTGAACGAAATTTATATCCCACGAATAAATTGTCAAGCATTTCTTTCTCAGTGTATGCGTATCAATAATAAAGATATCAATATCTAGAGTCTTACGTCACCCACTTCTACATGAAAAGCATTCAACGCGTCTCATAACTCGAGCTGTCACCTGAAAGTCAATTCGCCTGGTCAGCGCGTTACTCAGGCCGGTGATCTTCGGTCAATGACAATGCGAGCCACGATCAATCAGAGCTCGCCGTGCGATTGACTAATCTTGATCTGACGCACTTCGTACCGGCTGGCACCCGGACGGACGAACAAAGTCTTCGCGTTTTTACACCGCGACAACGCGCGAGGAAACGACGAGTCCCATCGGTCGGTGCGCGGCACCAGGAGTACTGAGATCGGCACAGCCACGAGAAAGGCATTCACTCCGCCGTGAACTCCCTACCTTGACACCATCGGCCATCGCCGACTTACCTCGTAAATTAGCCGGCTACCTGGCCGCTCGTTCGCCCGTCTGTTCCACGGGAGGATCGGACCGATTGCATCGACGAGAGAAGAGAAGAGAGATGACGTCGGCTAACGACATTTGGCAATTTTACTCGATTGACCGACCGACCGATCTGTCGAAGGCCAACCGGTCGAGCCAGTGGCTCCCGGAAAAGGAGAAGCACGTGAGAGAATCCGCGGAGGCGGCCTGCCCTCCGGGCTCTGAATATGCCGATGACGTACCAAGTCGAAGGTTACACGTGATGTTCCTCATCCGCTATCCGGGACTTCGCACGAGAAGAGATCCGAAGAGAAGGTGGAGAACGTTACTCCAAGGTTTCCGAGGTCCGTCTTGAGATACTTCGATATGATAAAGTGACGTTGACTGACGACGATGTTGTCGTCGCGATGGTCTGAGGAACTCTATGGAGAATTCTTCCCACTTGGAAATCAATCGTCATTATTCTATAATTAATTAGGATAATCTTTTTAAAGGATAATCTTTTTAGAACTTGGGACACCAATATTCTGAACACTTCGTTTTTGTCATGTTGGATCATGACGTCAGAGGCGAGAAATAACACGCTAGAAATTCTTGTGCGTGACAATAAATGTATCCAAATAAGGTAGAAATACTGATGAAAATGTGGTTGTATTCTGAAAGGCACTCAAGTCCATCACTTTTGAGAATTCACTACGTCAACTGACGAGCATAAAAAATCATGAAATTTTCAATATTATTAAGGCTTCTTTGTTCATAAAAAATTAATCTCTGCTGGTTTTAGCGATACAAGACTTTTAGGTAGCTTACTTTTCCCGAAACTATCCTTTCTCCGGCGAAAGCTCAACTTCCCAAAATTGGTGGCTACCTTTTAGAATGTAGCGACATTCAGTTATCCACACGTGACGTTTCCTCGGGTTCTCGAGCGGACCGGTGTCCGCGAGCACACAGTTCGACCATGCGTGACCAACATCGGCAGTGCCCGAACCGATCTCGCCTCCTTCGTTGGCCCCGCCGGAAGCAAACATAGCTTCAGCTGCGGCAGAAGCCGGACGAGCCAAATAGTGTGCCGCAAGATCCGGTCGAGTCGGAGATGTACATAAAGCGCGCCGTGTCGCGCGAATGAATCGCCGGAGATGGATTGTTTGCCGAAGGTCGCGAGCCGGATAACGGTCTTCAGCGGCTAAAGACCTACTTAGGGGCGCGGAGGAGCGCGAGCTCAATTCGCCTTTTCGATCCCTCCGAGTCGGCGATTTGTTTAGCCTCCATCGCGCGAACGGGGACAGGCGCGAATCACGTATGACGTTTGTCGCGTCGGGATGACATGGACTGTTCTCTCTCAAAGTGAATCAGTAACAATGATTCGGATTGAAGGCAAACGGGAAAAACGACTCCGTTAGTGTAACTGAATTTTCTGCTAGTTGGGGGCTTGAGATGAAAAACTCAGGAACAGGAAGATTTCCATTGGAGGCTTTTACTCAGCTGATCAGTGATCTCAATCGAGTTTTAATGCAGCTGAGTGTTCACCTTTGACGAATGTTTTTGGTCACAATAACGGAGATATTATTTTTCATCAGCGAATTCCTCGTCGGATTCTCATACAGGTTACACACGGAGAAAAATAATTTACTGGCCCAACAAACTTTCTGCTAGTCTAACAAAATCTTTTCATTATATGGACAGCAAAAAGATTTGCTAAAAGTACTAATCACTATTTACTGAATATAATTTGCTGAATCTACAAATTATTTTGCTATAAGAACCATGATGGATTTGTATAAGCAGTTGCAGTTTTGCTTCGATAGCAAATAAATTTGCTAAGGATACATTATTTTGCAAATTAACGTGATTCTTAGGATAAATATACCCAATCAATTTTTTTATCCTAGCAACGAAACTAACTCTGCTCTGACAATGAATAATTAGTTACGTTAATTAAATTTTTTGCTGTCACTACGAATGCAGTAGCAACGACGATTTTGCTAAAAGAGCAAAATTATTTTTCTCCGTGCAGGAATTGAAATTTTTTTCTGCGTGCAGATTCCGTAACGAAACCGGTTAAAATCAGCGAGAGGGAGCTTTGCTGCAATTAAGTGGGAGCGTTTCCATAGAGAATCTGTGAACACTCACTGATCACCAGCGAAATATTCTTGCGCTGCACGGAAAAGGCTTCAGTCCGTGCAAATGATTTTTCAATCTTTTTACGACCGAGCTTTCGCCTGGTCCCCAAATAACAGAAAATTCAGTTACACTATAACGGAGTTGTATTTGTCCATATAGTACACAAATTTGTTATTGTATATGCTGTACTAAATCCAAGTTTCTAAACCTCATCCAAGATGATTGCGTTTGTAAAAACGGAACTAATGGCTTTCACACGCTTTGCTTGCGATAACAATATCTGTGTTTGCAAACTGCGTCAGAAATGAGGACAGTCGTCACTATTAACTGATGCCTTCACGGAGAAAAATAATTTGTTGGCCCAGTAAATTTTCTGCTGGTCTAGCAAAATCTTTACGTTATTATGTGGACAGCAAAAAGATTTGCTAATCACTATTTGTTGGATATAATTTGCTGAATCTACAATTATTTTGTTATAAGAACCATGATGGATTTATATAAGCAGTTACAGTTTTGCTCCGATAGCAAATAAATTTGCTAAAGATACATTATTTTGCATCAATAGCAAATTAACGTGATTCTTAGGACAAATACTCAACAAATTTTTTCTATCCAACGAAATTACTTCTGTTCTGATAACGAATAATTTGTAAAATTAGTTACGTCAACTAAATTTTTTTGATGTCACTACGAATATGCAGTAACAATGACGATTTCGCTGAAAGAGCAAAATTATTTTCCTTCGTGTTCAACGAGATTTTACGAATTGCAGTACTAATACTTATAACTGAACCTTTACAAGCGTAGCATTACAGTCAGCACTGATAGAGAGCATAGCTTCAAACTGGTTTGGCAACATCATTAGCCTACATTTACATGAACAATATAAAATCAATTTCATAATTTCCGGTGTTGTAACTATATTATAAAAAGCACAACATTAGTAATTACATTAAAAATTGTTATGTTAATTTTATGCTGGTCGTGTAAATATAGATTATAGGGAATATTTGTACGAATGTTATCAAAAAATAATGACTAAGTTTACATGGTTTTAGACTACCGTGTAAACTCGGTCGTAATTTTTCGGCATGCAGACACCTACGGTAAATCCGTCAGGCCTAGATTCAAAGAGCATGCATCACAAAGAGATCACTGTGCTTGAGATACAGAAAGGACTCGGGGTTCATTATTATCCGTAGCTGAACCGACATTGTATGCAATTTTCTCGCGGGACGAATTAAGCGGCGAACACTAAATATACGGTTAGAGGGTACCGGCTTCATTGTCTCTCCGTGAAGAATGCGCATTAGAATCTGAGAATACTTGCAACGTATTGCACACGAATACGACCACGACATTGCTAATTGCAAGAAATTGTGGGCACGATTTTCATCGAACAAGAAACGCCTGTATATCGCAGGCAAGTTGGTTGTTAAAAATATAAGAAATAACAATCCGTACCTTTAAATTAGTACGTCGAGCACATTAATAGATGAGAATTTTCATTGACTATTGGAAGTACGAATTAGTTCGTCCGTTTTTTTGTGGTCAAAAATGCATTTATTTCAGAACAAAATGAATTAACAGATTAATCAAAGTATTGTCCATCGCTGGCTACTACTTTTTCCCACCTCTCAGGCAATTTTCGAATTCCATCTCGAAAAAATGTCTCGTCTTTTGAGGCAATCCAAGTGCCTGTATGAAGTTAGCCCCCCACTTTTCGAATTTATTAATTTTGACAGTTGTGCTGATTTGTGCTAGGTTTGTGCTACATTGTGCTCGAATTATAAATTTTTAATACGAAAAATGAGCGAGAAAAATGGAAAAAACCGTTTTTTTTGGTAGCCCCCCACTTTTTGATTTTCGAAATTTTTTTTATTGTGCTAGGTTGTGCTAAGTTGTGCTAACATTGTGCTAAAGTATTATCTTCGAAAAATAATCA
>NW_022639617.1:975-1040 GCF_010583005.1 Odontomachus brunneus | reverse complement strand
GCGAAGGGCCGCGGTCAAGAGTAAAGTGCCCTTTAGATTCTTGTGCTGGTGAAACTGAAACATGG
>NW_022639617.1:316-695 GCF_010583005.1 Odontomachus brunneus | reverse complement strand
TTGTGCTGACTTGTGCTAGCCTAGAGCAACTCAGATATATAATTATATATTGTTTGGTTGACTTATACAAATATAAATCTTACTTTCCTTCTTTTCTGCCTAAAATAGTTTTTTTCGTTTTATTCCTTTCATGATTATTTTTCGAAGATAATACTTTAGCACAATGTTAGCACAACTTAGCACAACCTAGTACAATAAAAAAAATTTCGAAAATCAAAAAGTGAGAGGCTACCAAAAAAACGGTTTTTTCCATTTTTCTCGCTCATTTTTCGTATTAAAAATTTATAATTCGAGCACAATGTAGCACAAACCTAGCACAAATCAGCACAACTGTCAAAATTAATAAATTCGAAAAGTGGGGGGCTAACTTCATACAGGC
>NW_022639617.1:0-222 GCF_010583005.1 Odontomachus brunneus | reverse complement strand
GAGGCTACCAAAAAAACGGTTTTTTCCATTTTTCTCGCTCATTTTTCGTATTAAAAATTTATAATTCGAGCACAATGTAGCATAAACCTAGCACAAATCAGCACAACTGTCAAAATTAATAAATTCGAAAAGTGGGGGGCTAACTTCATAAAGGCCATTTTTAAATATGGTGCGCCAAGTTTTGGCACACCATATTCAAAAATGTGACATTTTTTTTGCAGT
>NW_022639616.1:778275-782772 GCF_010583005.1 Odontomachus brunneus | reverse complement strand
TGCAAAGAGCTCTAGAACTTTTCAAGAGAGTATCAAAACTTTAAAAAAAGTGTCACATTTTTAAATATGGTGTGCCAAGTGTTGGCACACTATATTCAAAAATGTGACATTTTTTTGCAGTTCTGATACTCTCTTGAAAAGTTCTAGAGAGTATCAGAACTGCAAAAAAATGGCACATTTTGAAATATGGTGCGCCAAGTCTTGGCACCCCATATTTCAAAATGTGCCATTTTTTTGCAGTTCTGATACTCTTTTGAAAAGTTCTAGAGCTCTTTGCAACAATTTTCAATAGTTCCGGTCATTAAATACAAAAAAACAGACTTTCAAAAAAAGGAGCGCTAAGTTCTCGCAGCGCACCTAATCAAACAAACTATTTAAATTAACTATTTCTTTAGAGTTCCGGTTTGTTTTACAATAGTTCTAGAGTTCTATATCATATATAACAATAGTTCTAAAGAAATAGTTGATTTTACTGATTAAGTGCGCTTCGAGAACTTAGCATACCTTTTTTTAAAAGTCTATTTTTTTGTATTTAATGACCGGAACTATTGAAAATTGTTGCAAAGAGCTCTAGAACTTTTCAAGAGAGGATCAGAACTGCAAAAAAATGGCACATTTTGAAATATGGTGCGCCAAGTCTTGGCACCCCATATTTCAAAATGTGCCATTTTTTTGCAGTTCTGATACTCTTTTGAAAAGTTCTAGAGCTCTTTGCAACAATTTTCAATAGTTCCGGTCATTAAATACAAAAAAACAGACTTTCAAAAAAAGGAGCGCTAAGTTCTCGCAGCGCACCTAATCAAACAAACTATTTAAATTAACTATTTCTTTAGAGTTCCGGTTTGTTTTACAATAGTTCTAGAGTTCTATATCATATATAACAATAGTTCTAAAGAAATAGTTGATTTTACTGATTAAGTGCGCTTCGAGAACTTAGCATACCTTTTTTTAAAAGTCTATTTTTTTGTATTTAATGACCGGAACTATTGAAAATTGTTGCAAAGAGCTCTAGAACTTTTCAAGAGAGGATCAGAACTGCAAAAAAATGGCACATTTTGAAATATGGTGCGCCAAGTCTTGGCACCCCATATTTCAAAATGTGCCATTTTTTTGCAGTTCTGATACTCTTTTGAAAAGTTCTAGAGCTCTTTGCAACAATTTTCAATAGTTCCGGTCATTAAATACAAAAAAACAGACTTTCAAAAAAAGGAGCGCTAAGTTCTCGCAGCGCACCTAATCAAACAAACTATTTAAATTAACTATTTCTTTAGAGTTCCGGTTTGTTTTACAATAGTTCTAGAGTTCTATATCATATATAACAATAGTTCTAAAGAAATAGTTGATTTTACTGATTAAGTGCGCTTCGAGAACTTAGCATACCTTTTTTTAAAAGTCTATTTTTTTGTATTTAATGACCGGAACTATTGAAAATTGTTGCAAAGAGCTCTAGAACTTTTCAAGAGAGGATCAGAACTGCAAAAAAATGGCACATTTTGAAATATGGTGCGCCAAGTCTTGGCACCCCATATTTCAAAATGTGCCATTTTTTTGCAGTTCTGATACTCTTTTGAAAAGTTCTAGAGCTCTTTGCAACAATTTTCAATAGTTCCGGTCATTAAATACAAAAAAACAGACTTTCAAAAAAAGGAGCGCTAAGTTCTCGCAGCGCACCTAATCAAACAAACTATTTAAATTAACTATTTCTTTAGAGTTCCGGTTTGTTTTACAATAGTTCTAGAGTTCTATATCATATATAACAATAGTTCTAAAGAAATAGTTGATTTTACTGATTAAGTGCGCTTCGAGAACTTAGCATACCTTTTTTTAAAAGTCTATTTTTTTGTATTTAATGACCGGAACTATTGAAAATTGTTGCAAAGAGCTCTAGAACTTTTCAAGAGAGGATCAGAACTGCAAAAAAATGGCACATTTTGAAATATGGTGCGCCAAGTCTTGGCACCCCATATTTCAAAATGTGCCATTTTTTTGCAGTTCTGATACTCTTTTGAAAAGTTCTAGAGCTCTTTGCAACAATTTTCAATAGTTCCGGTCATTAAATACAAAAAAACAGACTTTCAAAAAAAGGAGCGCTAAGTTCTCGCAGCGCACCTAATCAAACAAACTATTTAAATTAACTATTTCTTTAGAGTTCCGGTTTGTTTTACAATAGTTCTAGAGTTCTATATCATATATAACAATAGTTCTAAAGAAATAGTTGATTTTACTGATTAAGTGCGCTTCGAGAACTTAGCATACCTTTTTTTAAAAGTCTATTTTTTTGTATTTAATGACCGGAACTATTGAAAATTGTTGCAAAGGGCTCTAGAACGTTTCAAGAGAGTATCAGAACTCTAAAAAAAATGTCACATTTTTAAATATGGTATGCTAAGTTCACAGAAGTCATGGTGACTAGAAAAATGACAATTACACGAGTTTCGTATGTAGAATTAGAATACATATAGTTCAATAAACTATTTCATAGTTATCGCAACTTTAAGCGAACTAAATCACAAAACTCAGCAACGTTGAGTCCCTTACGACAGATCAAATCGCACTCGTATTCACATGGAAAAAAAGATCTTAGTTCGGGTAACTTGAGGGGAATCGGATGATAAACTTGCTGATGAGAAATAATGTCTCTGTTACCGTGATCGAAAAAATTCGTTTCGACATGCTCAGCTGCATTAAAACTCAGCTGAGTAAAAATCTCTCTTCAAGAACCCTTCTGTTCCTACTTCTCGTCTCTGGTTCCCAAATAACAGAAAATTCAGTTACGTTGACGGAATTTTTTTTCCATGTATCACGGAAAATGCGATTGAAAGAATTGTAAGGTTTCCATCATCGATTATCTCACGTCATGATATTCACGAAAGTCTACCTGGATAGCTAGAGAGAATACGTTCCAGCAAGAGAATTATATTTTCCGTCTGAAAATTGGAAATGATATAGGATGCGAGAGAAACAGAGATAGAGAGAGGAGAGACAAGTATCCGTCACGCCAACCGTAGGTCTTCCTCATGTCTCTTCGAAAGGTCGTCGGCTCGTAAACGCGAACGGTTAGCGCGTTCATGCGTGACGGGTAGGAAGGAAGCGGCAAAAAACGGGAAGAAAAACCGGTAAAGGAAACCATCAGGAAGTTTGCGATACATTATTCAAGCGCTAGACGAATTACTAGATGGTGCTGGGTCACCCGAGAGAGAGAGAGAGAGAGAGAGAGGGGGGGAGGAGAGGGAGAGAGAGAAAAAAATAGGGACGGAGAAAACGAGAAGTGATACCGAAAATGTAGACAAATAAATTTTCCAGCAGCGCACGGCCGCCCGGGGACCACGCTGGAATATAAACCAGCGAATTATTGATCCGCTCCGCGGCCTTTCTCGCACTCGCTATCTCCCATCTGGCATATCTCCTCGCAATAATCCTCTGTCGACTTGCAGCAATGATGCAAAAATAATACGTTAACGTCAAGATCGTGAGCAACAAGGGACGACCAGCTGGTTCCAGCCACGCCGCGAACTTTCCTTTTCGAGTCTCGCGTGGCGCGACGCAGCTAATCGTCCTCAGTCATGTACGATCAACGACGGAAAGGTTATGACATTTTTTTCCTAACAAGTTTCGCAACGCATCCGCATCCAATAAGAGAATTTGCCGCTTTCGGACACTTGAGAGAGGCCGACCGACCAGTCGCTCGTGCGAAATAATAGCGCCTAACGATCGAATTGCACGCGGCGCGCGAAGATCGCAAGAGGAGCTCGCTTCACGGAACGGATTCCACGGGTGAAACGATACTTCACCGATGCCGGATGACGATCTCGCGTCTCGAGTCCCTCGGAGCGATCGTCCGCGGCGCCGACGAGGAGACATCGTACGCGCGTACCGTTCGTTTATATGGCGACGATCCCACGGGAGCCACGAGAGAGATACTCTCATGGATTACGCGAGACAGCCCGGGGAGAACACCAGTCGGCGATTCCGCGCTGATGGCCGGCGATTCCAACAATGTGGACTACTGTGCAACGATCGAATAGGGAAGATCGCGAAACGTGCTCTGGACGAACCACTCGCTGAGCGCCGACGAGACCGTCGCGATGAATCGCGTTCGGGGCAATTCGCAGCGTGGGAAAGGACGCGATCGTGTTTCAAAGATGTATAAAATAGTATGCAAAACTTCAAAAATCTCGAAAAAAATTAACAAAATCAACTTAGGCCCGAAATGAAAGCAGATTTCTTTATACTCTGACATAACAAATAACTGTAAAAAATTGGAGATAAATCGGCGTCTGACGTTTCCTAAGGTTTACTTGTCACAGGCAGGTCTGCTCCTCACGATCACACGCGATGATCAGCGTGTGATAGGCTCGGCACGAAATTTCGCGAAATCTTTTTTGCGAGCCTATCACACGCTGATCACCGTGTGTGATCGTGAGGAGCAGACCTGCTTGTGATAAGTAGGAAACCTTAGGAAACGTCAGACGCCGATTTATTTCCAATTTTTTATAG
>NW_022639616.1:759910-778265 GCF_010583005.1 Odontomachus brunneus | reverse complement strand
GCGTGTGATAGGCTCGGCACGAAATTTCGCGAAATCTTTTTTGCGAGCCTATCACACGCTGATCACCGTGTGTGATCGTGAGGAGCAGACCTGCTTGTGATAAGTAGGAAACCTTAGGAAACGTCAGACGCCGATTTATTTCCAATTTTTTATAGTTAGAGAAAGAAATAAGAACTCGCAAACGAAGATATCAATCAAAAAATAGGAAAAAGGGCAATTCGAGTTCAAGCATAGAACTAATAGTGCTATAAACCATATGGGTAAAAAACCTTCCTTGGTTAGGAAATCGTGTAATATTTATTGAACATGAATAATCAATATAAAAAACAATCATACGTTTCGGCTCAACCATGAACCCTCTTCAATGATAATAAAAACTCAAGATTTACGACACGAACGCATTACAATTAGCTAACACAAGGAAGGTTTTTTACCCATATGGTTTATAGCACTATTAGTTCTGTGCTTGAACTCGAATTGTCCTTTTTTTATTTTTACAGTTATTTGTTATGTCAGAGTATAAAGAAATTTGCTTTCATTTCAACCTAAGTTGATTTTGTTAATTTTTTCGAGAGATTTTTGAAGTTTTGCATACTATTTTATACATCTTTGAAACAGTATTTCTTAAGAATAAATATTGCCGATGTATTGAAACTTGCGTACACATATCGCTTATTACGAATCAGATCCATTTTGCAAAATTCAAAATGGCGGATATGGCTGATATCAATGTTGAAAAAGTGTTTACGGTAAATTCGACGTTGGATGTATTTGAGGTCGCCACCCAGCAAACACATTTATTTTAACGTCTAAAGCTGATAAAAAATGATAAAAAAATGACAAAATTGAAGAGAAAATGACATGAAAATGTCATAGATCGATGATGATATTTCGAGACGTTGAAACTGTGGAATCAGGCCGCTGACTGCGGAATGGCAATCATTTGCGGAAAAGTCTTCGACACATTTCGGGATTTCTCCGTCTCGGTCGCGAGAAGAGCAACCTCGGTCGACCTCGCGGATGTAAGGAGAGTCTAAACACGCCTCGTTTGACCTTTTGATTGTCATTTAAACAAATTGTGGGAGGCTCCCTCGCTGCAGCAGCGACGCGTTACGCAACACAATGCGATTATGCAATCGATTTTTTCTCCTGTGCGATCTCTGTCATCGGCGACGAGTCCCGAGACGTCTAAAAGCGGCGCTGATTCGCTCATGGTGATCATCGTACAACGTCGAAGTAATTAGGGAAGTTACGAATGTGAGCTACACACGCAAGGGACGCGGTATTGTTTCTACGTTTCGAGAGATTCCGCTGCTGCTCGCGGTCGTCGTCATCATCGACGAAGGTTCGCAGACACGCGCAAGTGAAGCAAGATGTCGCGTAAGCGGCGCCGAGCAAGCTATCTGATCCCGTTCTCGGCGCGATTACAGCTAATTAGCGGCTGGAAAGCCGCAGTTAAATTATAGGAGACGTTCTTTTCAAACGACAGACCTGAGAAAGAGAGAGAGAATGTCTTCAACGACTCTCGCCAACAGGAATAAGGCTATACGCGGTGGTATACGCGTGCAGATTAACCTCATAAATCCTCCAGCGGATCTTCTACGAGTTATCTCCGAGAAACGGACTGTTAATCGCTGGATAAGATGTGATTGTGATAATAATACGCGACGATATACCAAGCCGTATATCCGTATATGTATTTGTCGGGTCGGTCACGTTCAATGTCGATGAATCGATGAAAATTTCTTTTCACTGAAATAATCGACGAATCAAAATTAATCAATCGTCGTATGCGTAATTGCGAATAATTTAATCGATTGACGACTCGAATAAAATTAATTATTAATCAGTGTATAATCAGTCGTATCAAAGTTTGATTAGTAATTAATTTCGTCAATCGATGATATCATCTATGGTGTTACAATTCACTAATTTTGATTATCGATTTGCCGATCATTTTAGTCAAAAAATGTTCATCCACTAATAACCAATCGATCGCATTTAAGGTTGCGAGATATCTAAATTTTAACTGGATCGTCCAGCAATAATCTGGGCGTTTAATGATGTTTACATCGCTTAAAAATAACTGATTTTACGACGTGAAAGATAATATTAATATAAGCCATTAAAGGTTGCCAGACGTTTAGATTTCAGCTGGACTGTCCAGTTTCTCGTGATTTATGCCATTCAGAAATATTTAATTTTACGACCTCGGAAGATAATATTGAGCCATTAAAACGTTAATAGTTATTACTTAAAACTCGTCTGAAATGATCAGTATTCAGATGTAATCAAATTTTAACTCAAAGTTAGGTGAGAGATTCTCAGTTGAATCGTGTGATTACAGATACATATATTACAATTCAACTGAAAAAACTTGCACCTGGCTCTAAATAAAAGTCTGAGTATCTCTTATCTCGCACAAGATAAGTCTCAGATGACAACCATTAATACGGACCTGAAAGAGTTGCCAGACGTCCAGATCTCAGCTGGACTATTCGGTTTCGCGTGATTTGTATCATTTAACAATAATCGATTTTACGACGTGGGTAATATTGATGTGAGCCATTTAGGGTTGCCAGACGTCCAGATTTCGATCGGATATTCCAGTTGAGACCTGGATTTCTGGCAAACCTAACCGCATCGCGTGATGCATTCGCGCGTGTAGCACGACGACGACGAGGACTCGAAGGAAACGACTCGCTTGTCCGTAGCGGCATCATCCCGTTCGTAAGAACGCGGCCGCAGTGTTTTAAAGGCAGAACACGATTTAACGAGCGTACGTTTTTACCGTCGCTCAACCGTGAGAGATGATATGGAGAAGGGGAGAGGAAGAAAAAGAGAGAGAGAGAGAGAAGAGCGAAGTCCGATGTCATTTGGGAGATACCCAGCGACGAGACTCGAATTTGCCGAAAAATCAAACGACCAAGAGCTTCTTGTATTCCACGACCGTCGTCGTCGCCGTCGAACGTGCCGTTCGAATCCGAAACAACGCGGTGAATCAAATGCGTTTCGTGCGAGTAACAACCGGTTGCTCGAGCTTGGAATTGTCTTGTGGACTCCGTGGAGGAAACGAACCCGGAAACGAGTACGGTCTTCCTCTAGCTGAGCATTGATCTTCGGTAGCAAAGTGCGGTAATTAATAGCGCGGAGCGACGCTGCAGAGGCTCTTCCGGTCGCGTCTTCCGCGAGGTCGCCGGAAGCGGGAAACGATAAGAAGCGGTGAATGCACACGGAAAAAAAGATTTCAAGTTGGATCAACTAAATGTTTGGTGTAATATGAACGAACCTGAGTTCCGCTTGAAGTCACCAGAATTCCGCTTCAAGCCACCAGAATTCTGCGTTCAAGTTAACAAGATTCTGGTTAACCAAATTTCGAGTTAATCAGTTGCGAACTCCTCTTAACCAGAAATCTTGTTAGCTTGAACAGAATTCTGGTAATCTCCACCGGAATTTCCGAATTTGTTCACATCACGCCAGATATTTGCTCAATTCAATTGAATCTTTTCTTTCGTGTTGCAACTATCTAACCTGAAGCAGTTGCAAGTCCTGATTAACGAGAAATCTTGTTTGGTTGAGCAGAAATCTTGATAACTTGAACAAAATTCTAGTAACTTCTCAACTAGAATTTTGTATCGTTCATATTTCACCATTATGACCAAATATTTGGTTAATTCAACCAAATTTCTTCTTTTCTCATGCGAATGATAACGCATAGGCATTACCGTAATGACGACGACGAAGACGAGATGCTGGTAGAGGAAGGTATCGAACGTACGGTGCGACCTGCCAAGACCCAAGGGGTGAGGGACACGTAGGCATAGCAACCACCACCATCCATCCATCCATCCATCCATCCCCGAGTCCGCGCTTCGCCATCGGGGAAGAGGGTGAGGAAGAGAGAGACAGAGAGAAAGAGAGTTTACACTGTATCAAGTGTTCAGGAAATCCGACACGAGCCCTGGCTAAAAATACACGGCCTGTTTATACGCGTACGCGTTACTCGACCGCGCCGCGATTGCGACCCGGTAACGATCTCGCGCACTCTCTCCCTTCCTTTATTTCTCCTACCTCTCTTCGAGTCCGTTGCAGCAACGTGCGCGCGATAATAGAAGCCGGCCGGCGCACATTTTCAACCCTTTTCCGCGAGACGCCGGATGTTTTCGTGGATGCGCCGCAAATTCACGCACGCCACGAAATATCGCGTCCCGATGATCGAAATTATGCTCTGGTCAATTGGAATTTAATTAGGATCTCATTAGAAAGCGCGTCTAATCGCTATCATCGCGTTCTGCCACCGGGTCGCTCCGACGTTAAGTGGATCACGGTTTTCGTAGATGAGTGTCTGCTACCGAGAAACGCTCGACGTCAACAACCGAAAGTGTTTCATAACGGCGATAAGCTAGTCACAGATAGGACTTTCTTGGTTATCTCGAGACGCGAGACAATCGATGATGGGAGCTCTACAATTTTGTCCATCACATGGAGAGAATTTCATAGTAAAAGTTACTGTAGAATCTTGAAATGTGGATTTCAGTAAATTTTTCAGTAAACTCGTATACCCCGAGTCGAAATTTTGATGCTACTTTGACACTCTTAAGGATTTTTTAGGCTCTTAAGGATTTTTTAGACTCTTAAGGATAGTTTGCGCCTACTTAGACTGTTTATAGCCTAGATAAAATCTACTTTGACGATATTGATACTCATTAACTTCTTTTTTGAACCTTTAACTCTACCTTGTCAAAATTTTGACGCTACTTTGACGCTCTTAAATGAAAAATAGTTTAAGCTTACCTGAGTCGAAATTTTGATACTACTTTGACGTTCTTAAGGATAGTTTGCGCCTACTTAGACAGTTTATAGCCTAGATAAAATCTATTTTGACGATATTGATACTCATGAACCTTTAACTCTACCTTGTCAAAATTTTGACGCTACTTTGACGCTCTTAAAATTAGTTTGAGCTTACTCGAGTCGAAATTTTGATACTACTTTGATGTTCTTAAGGATAGTTTGCGCCTACTTAGACAGTTTATAGCCTAGATAAAATCTACTTTGACGATATCGATACTTATTAACTTCATTTTTTAACCTTTAACTCTACCTTGTCAAAATTTTGACGCTACTTTGACGCTCTTAAAATTAGTTTGAGCTTACTCGAGTCGAAATTTTGATGCTACTTTGATGTTCTTAAGGATAGTTTGCGCCTACTTAGACAGTTTATAGCCTAGATAAAATCTACTTTGACGATATCGATACTTATTAACTTCATTTTTTAACCTTTAACTCTACCTTGTCAAAATTTTGACGCTACTTTGACGCTCTTAAAATTAGTTTGAGCTTACTCGAGTCGAAATTTTGATGCTACTTTGATGTTCTTAAGGATAGTTTGCGCCTACTTAGACAGTTTATAGCCTAGATAAAATCTACTTTGACGATATCGATACTTATTAACTTCATTTTTTAACCTTTAACTCTACCTTGTCAAAATTTTGACGCTACTTTGACGCTCTTAAAAATAATTTGAGCTTACTTAGATAATGTATAACCTAAGTGAAACCTATTTTGACGATATTGACACTCATTTCCGAATCGAAATTTTGACCCTGTGTTGAACCTTGAATTCTACACCGCAGAAGGAGCTAAGATAGCAAAGGAGGTTTAATTCTAATGATATAATTTACTCCTACTTTAATCCTGATGATGTCTGAAATATATGCAACAAATAAAATGTATATCTTGTATGCTAGTTGACGTTTCTGTTTCGTTATTTATTAAATTGTTTAAATATTTCTATAAAATACATATATTCTATGTAGAAGCTAAAGTTTCAATAGAGGTTCGCAACTGAACCTATTTTGCTTCCTAATATCCTATTATTATACAACCTACTTTGACGCTAGTAAAATCGCTGGCAAATTCACGCACACCTGTCTATCTATAGATATCGTTGTCGTTGAACGCGACATGACGTTGATCTCGCGGAGTCTGTTTTCGCGCCTTCTTCGTGCCGCGAACGTTAGACGCGGGAACGTTTTCGCGATACCTTCGCCGATATACGTGCGACCGCGTTCACGGTGCCGATCCGGCGGGAGAGAACGAAGCAGAAGAGAGGAAGAGAGAGGAGAGGAGGAAACGCGCAGCTGAGTACATACACGCGCGTAGAACCGGCGTAGATATAGATACCAATATTGCATGTTATTTGACGCATCGGCGCACCGGCGGCGCGCGGCCGACGAAAGAAGAAGGATCTCCGCGGTTTCCTCGTTGCCCGTTCCGACTCCGCGGACGTTATTCCTCGCCACGTCGATGTATCTCGATATCCTGGGACGTAATCGAGCGACCCGGCAACAACAATGGAGGCGAACGAGGCTCGAACGAATCTAGTAGTCGCCTTCTTCCCGCGATCATCTCGCAGCGAAACGAACAGCGGATATGTTCGACAACGCTCTTGCTTTCTCTCTTTCTCTTTTTCTTTGTACAGGATCTGACGTGAGACGTCACAATGCACGTGCACGGAGCACATCAATCAAGCAAAAGGTCCCCATCACTTTTCAAACTTTTCAAAGTTTCGACAATTTAATGAAAGAATTTTTGTCTCAAAACCAACAATCATCCCGAATCGAAATTTTGACCTTATGTTAAACTCTGAATTCTACAACGTAGTAGAAATTAAGTTGGCAAAGTAGGTTTAATTCTAATGATACAATTTACTCCTACTTTGACTCTGATGATGTCCGAAATTTCTCTTTTCACTTTCTTTAGCGTCAAAATAGGTCGTGTTGTAGACTTCAGAATAGATGTTGAATGGAATAGTGAGGTTAAAAATAGAATCCAAAATTCCAACGCGAATAGGTTAAATAGAATCAAAAAAGATTTATAGGTTTCAAAGTATCAAAATAGATGAATGGAATAATAAGGCCGAAAGTAGGGTCAAAACTTTGACTCGAGATAATACAAAAATATGCGGATACGGCATGTCCGAGCCAAAATACTCCTCCCGGAAGTGGAAGGCGTTATTGAAGTCTTGTGTGCCTGCACGCGTCAGGCACCCTATATATCGATCGTTCGCGAGGAGTCCCGTTGCAATTTCCTCGCTCGTGTTACCCCGTGTGATCAATGTAATTCAGCATGCAACTCGATATGCAAAATAATAACGTTCGAGCGTTCGCGAGGTGGATGCGCGATCATCGGCTGTGATCGTCGCGGTGCGCAACTTGTTGGAGCCGTTCGCGGTTTTATCTCGGCATGATTTTATCTGCGAAGCGGCCCTCGCCTCGCGATGAGCGACGTTCGTTCTCGGAGTCAACGGCAGAGGAAATTCGTCTCCTCTATTCGCGAAGAAACGCGGGGAGAGAAGGGGGAGACGTAGCGGAGGCGCGGCGGAACCAGCCAGGTGAGCGACCAAGAGTTGGCGCTCCTTTTATGGCGGATAACGCATTGTGGAACTTGACGAAATACTAGACGGCCGAGATATATCCGCTTATTTGGTCGACGACGGAACAACGATGGACGGACGGACGGTGGCTGCATTTTTGCACCGTTTCTTTGTGACCGTCGCCGCTGTTCTGTGTACGCACGTGTGCGTATGTGCGAGAGCGAGCGCGTGCATTGCCGTTGTATGACTTTATATAGCCGAGAGGTAGATTTCTAATTGCGGAAAAGGCGATGGACGAGGTTGCAGTTTGCCGCTCGGCACAAAGGCGGCTTGAGACTCGCGGATATCCCGATGTTTGCCTCGACCCCGGTCGAGAGAAGGATAGCGGATGCGAGAGTGACGCGGCGAGAAGTAACACGCCAATTGAACGCGAGTGATTTGTTGACGCACACGCCATGTGTGTGTCTCGCGACCGTGAGGTGACGGGCGGACCGTCGGATTTTCCAAGCGAGCTGCTTCAGAAGTTTCGTTATCGAGTGCGTCTGATAACGGCCGTATATCCCATTTATGGCACGCTTCTCCTCAGATAGACAGGCAGGTGCACATATATAGATTTGACAGTAAGCCAGATAAACAAATGTACGTAAATTTGATAGTCGTAACTCTCTTTACCAGTCAATTTGTGAAGGTTGCATTCCTTACGAATGCCCGAGGTAAAATTTTGATCCTATCGGCCTTGCTATTCCATTTAACACTTCTTTTGATTCTATTTAATCTACCCGAGTCGAAATTTTGATCCTACTTTCAGTCTCACACTATTTCATTCAATATTTTCATTCAACTATTTTGATATTCCGAAGCCTATAAATACAACCTATCTTAACGCTAAAGAAAATGAAAAGGGAAATTTCGAACGTCATCAGAGTCAAATTAAGAGTAAATTGTATTAAACAAAGCCTGCACAATTATGTAACAAAAAGATACGATATGGTCTGTGGGGAGAGTCATGTGAACAATGTTGAGCATTAGTCAATTACAATTTTCATTGATTGAAATAATCGACAAATCTATAATCAAAACTAATCAATCGTCATATATGTGCTTATGAATAATTGAATCGATCGATGAAATTAATCAGTGTATGATCAATCACATCAAAGTTTGATTAATAATTAATTTCATCAATCAATGAAATTATTTGTGATCAAATACATGCCGATTGATTAACTTCGATTATTAATTTGCCGACTATTCTGGTCAAAGAAAATGTTCTCCAATTAATATCCAATACTACTTCCCAATAAACCCTAGTAGCGAACGTGTTAATTATATAATTTCATTTTTTCTCTTCAGTAACTACACTGAGAGAAAAAAATATCTAAGTAATGAATTTATTCGGTGGAACTACTATTTACTGTGCAATGTAATAATAAAAAAATATTTTTCAAGTAAGAAAATATATATTCTCTTAAAACTTTCAAGAAAACCTGAGTTTTTCAGAAGAGATTCTTTATCATATTTAAGTGTAAAAGAATTTAGATTTAAATATGTCATTAATACCTGCACACTAAATAAATATCTAGGGTAAGGGTAGGTGTAAGTGTCCATATTACTATGCCTGTTTCTATTAGTGTGCCTTCCTATTTAAATAAACTATGAAAAGAAAACTAGCACAAATAAATAGAAAAAGTAACTTTTTAATTAAGTTAAATTAAGTTAATTAAACTTAATAAAAAATACTTTTTCTATTTATCTGTGTTAGTTTTTTATGATTTATTTAAATATAAAGACACGCTAATACAGGCACAGTAATACGGACAGTTATCCTATTACCTTTTAGATATTTCTTCTTTGAGTGTGCTTGCCAAGTTAAATATGCGCTTTCAATCGGTTCGATCACTAATACCTCTGGGAGGTACATGGTGCTTTAATTAAAAGTGCTTGTGAAATAATTATGGCCTCTAATGGATCAGTGCATCGCGGCGGGGCCTCGGCGTTCGCGCCGAGCGAAATCTTGAATAACGACTCGCGGTAACCCCGTCGCTTTTACTTTCCAAAGCGATCGCGCATGATACGCGCTCAGGGCGCGTATTTTGCATAGGCGATGTGAGAAAGACAGCGCGATTCGCAAGGAAAATATCGCGAAACGCGGCGGCCTGCACTGAGAAGAAAATACTTGAAAACTTCTCTGAAAGGAAATGGAGTTTATCTCATATAGAAAAAAAAATTTTATACACCACAAATTAATATTCAAGTATTTTTTCTCAAGGTGATAGAGCGATATCCGCCGATCGACTGACTGACTGACCGACGGTGGCGTTAATTTCCCCCGTGAAATTTCGCGGGGAACTACCTCTTATTGTCATCGGCCGTGTAACAAAAGCTTGCGATATCGAAGTATTGCGGAATCCGCTCGAAAAGCGCGACTCGATCGCGTTTTCACTTTTCCTTATATAATGCCATTCTTAACAGCCTCAGGCGAGAGAACGGTGGCATTTCGCGTGCTCGATGTTATCGCGAGTGCCGCCGATAACGGTGAGACTTGTCACGTGTATTTTTCTCCGATACCATGAAGAACTACGAGAAGGCATCTCGTATATCGAAGATCGCTCAACAACGACTCGTAAGGGAAGAAGAGACCGCCGTTCCAATGGAGTGCAGCGGAGAGTTCGCGCGATGTGACATGAAACCACTTATTTATAGACACACTTTGCCGTCGCACCGTGAGGTGAGCGTCTTGTGCGCGACGCATACCTCGCGCGCTCTAAAGCCAACCTGTTCGCCGGTGACGACCCAGTTAGCGTCGGTGACTTACTCGAATTTCAATTTAGACGTTCCCGAACGCACCGCCGACGACGGCGACGACAGCACGTCACACGCCACTTACAACAACGCGCGTCCGCGATTCTCGCAGAATGAAAAGAACGGCAGAAGGAATGCCTACTACCACCGCGTGTGTGTCTCTTTCTCTCCCTCTTCCTCCCCCCTCACTCTCTCTCTCTCTTTCTCTGTGTCTCTCTTTCTCCCATGGCACGAGACGTAATATCATGTCGACGTGTAGCCTTCGCTGGGAGAGAGAGAGAGAGAGAACACACGTGCATTATTAACCCGTGCGTATCTACCGCCGCCGCGCGCGCTCACTGCACCTCTCTCTCTCCCTCTCTCTTTCTCGTCCGCGAATACAACAATAGAATAGGAAGTACAGCTATTCTTGCTCGTCCACATTTTTATTATTCGCGCACGGTAATCTGACCATTTGTCGGAATTTTCGAGGGACGAGGAGAAAGGGGAAGAGACAGAGAGAGAGAAAGAAAGGAAGAGAGAAAGAGACAGAAGGAGAGGAGAAAAAAACGCCGTAAGGAAAGCAAGGAGGAAGAAGGATAAAGCGAGTTTGGATTTAGTCTGATGGCCTGAGAACGCCACCGAGCAGAAGTAATCCTCCACCCAGTCGAGCAAAACCTGAAAAGTTCACGGCTGCGAGGCGATACCGAGTCGAAAATTCCGTCGGGAGTTTCCAAGTTTCTATGAATCTACAACTTTGCTCGCTTCTCTCTCTCTCTTTCTCCCTGTTTCACCCCCTTTCTTATCCTTTTGGAAGGTACGAGAACCGGTAGCCAACAAGAGAATAATTTACATTTAATTATTTTGAGGCCGCAGTTAGCAGGTTTGTAGAATGTGCTCGATGTCTTAATTAGCATTTACTATAATAACGCCGAGTTTGGGGTCTGTGAATAGCGAAGCGATGAAATTAAGGTATGTTAATGTGAAAGTATGTTAATATAACGTTCCAGACGAGCCCTGGACGATAAATTAAATTCAAAGCGAGAAAGAGAGAGAGAGAAAGAACGAGGGAGTATTCTCATAGACCTTACTTTTTCGTGCAATTCCGACGACCATTATTTTTCATACCACTTCGAATGAAATAACAGAACTGACGACACTTTTGGTGCATCAGTGGTCTGTGAATTGCGAAGCGCGATGAAATTAGGTACATCCTCGAGAAAATATTATTCCTAGCGGAATAAGAATCTTCTTATATATGACCTCAAGAGGATTCTTCTTGAATCAAAAGGAAAATATTCCAACACCTAAAAGAGGAACTCTAGTTGCAAGATACTACTTCCCGTAATCCTACATTCTAAGCGAAATTTTTTTAACGAAAGAGTATTCCTTTTGAGAGGAGTAAACTATAAATCTACCAAATATTATTCTAACTTTGCATCTTCTTTTCATCATACATTGTTCCATACGAATCTTGAACGATAAATTTAAGTTAAAAAAAAAAAAATGAAAGAGAGTGTCCTGATATAAATTTTACTTTCTTTATGTAACTTCGACGACCATTATTTTTCATACCACTCCGACCGAAATAGAAACGATGACACTTTCGGCGCACGTAATGCAGCGGTGATCGCGCGCCAATCATTGCACGATGGTATTTAGAGGAGGATCTATTTCGGGAGGCCTATTTGTATTCAAACGCCTTCCTTTTAAATGCCTTTTTCACTTGGTAGCCTCGTACGGCGACACTTCGTGGCTGAAGAAGCCGTGGAAAGTGCACAGTTGGAAAGTCTCAAGTACAAGTGTCGCTCGTTACGATACATTTGCACGAGCACGAGCGTGTAATTCTTGCGCGATTCTTATCACGGGAATACATCCTGCGATTCCTTCCGTACTTCGAAAAGTGTCGACAGCTGCGGGACAATCGACAGAAGGAAAGAGAAAGAAAGAGCGAGAGCGAGAGAGAGAGAGAGAGAGAGAGAGAGAGAGAGAGAGAGAGAGAGAGAGAGAGAGAGAGAGAGAGAGAGAGAGAGAGAGAGAGAGAGAGAGAGAGAGAGACGCCCACGTCTCCCACGAAAAATCAATCTCCCTCCGAGATAAAAGCGGGACTAATTAGAAAATCGAGAGGAGGCTACAGTCCGGCTATATGGTCCCGCGTAATTGCATAGGAAATCGCTGATTGCGGCGGAACGCGGCTCTAAAAGGTGTCTAGACACGCCGGGAGATTTTCCCATGCGCGTTGCAGCACGTAAGATCCGCTTTTGCAGCCGCGGCTCGTTCTGCATCGCCCAGACGGCTCTTCGCTTGCGCAAAAATCATTTGCATAACAATAACGCGCGACCGCGTGCCGAACGGTTTGAGCGGTCGAAACGAGCGAGGAGGAGTCGAACGCGGGGAAAAAAGCGAGAGAGAAAGAGAGAGAGAGAGAAAGAGAGAGAAGAGGAAAAATGCGGTTGCTGGAGGAAGAGCGCGCGTCATCCTTGTGTTCCGAACACGAGCCGAACTTCGCGCTCGATTTGGACTTTTGCATTTTCGCGCGTCGTTTGTTTCGTCACAGCATGGTTGGCCCACGCATAAGTCTGGCTGTGTCAGATTCAATTCGGAGTCCGTGCTGTTTTCTTCGCGCATAAATTTATGCATCTTAGCATAGCATACATTTAATATCCGACACGCCCATTCCCGTCCAATTATCAAAGTCGAAACGACCACACACGGTAACGACGACCCGTAAATCTCTCCCTTTCTTTCTCTCGCAGCACAAGCTGCGTGTGTACACAAGTGACCTGTCAATTTACGCGCGAAAGAGGCCGCTGCGGTTTGCGGCAGCGACCGTTTCGTGCGACGGCCAAGGTAGCCGAACGAGCACGCCCTGTCATTTTAAACATTCCACCAACGCGAATCTTTGAAGAACTAATTTCATTGAATAGAATAAAGCAGTCAATCATTGGCAATCTCCTTAGTCATTGACACTCTAGAAAATACTTCATTTTTTTGCGATCAATATCGTAGTTAAACTTATTGTCTGCACTCTGTGATTTCAAGAGAGAATCTTTTAATTAACTCCGCGATCAGTAATCAGGTGGTTCATCCAATCTTACGCCAATGAAACGCGTCTTCGTTCACATTACGCATTCGACGTGTGTGATCCTCCGTATCGTTAATCGTAACCGGATTATCCGTTAAGACTGATAGTTATCGGTCGCGGAAGAGGCAGCGATCGCGGTCGATTATGAACAGATAATGGCGGACACACCGATTTACGCCGATAGTAAATTGCAATGTCGTCGCGTTTGCGTTACGTTACGTTATGTGACAGGCAACGACTGCATTGCAGAGTCGAGTGTGTAATAAAAAAAACACGTTCTTTATTTTTAACATAGTCTATATTGGTAGTTTCAAAATTTATATCCGTATGTGTTCGAAAAAAATGGTTTTGCTGTCATAAAGCGAACATCTAGATACGAGATTTTTCCAAGCTGTAAGATAACTAACAGCTAAATCATATATCTGTTTTTTCTTCAAATTAGACAAAGATAGACATATAATCCAATTGTTAGTTAATTTACTAAGAGGTTGAAAAAATCAGTTTTTAAATACGGGTATTTAAGTTTCCAACATAACATATGTACACATATATTCTACGTTGAAAGCTTAAATATTCATATTAAAGACCAGAGCAAAATATACACACATATTCTCTATGTTGAGTATTTAAATATTCGTATTAAATTACTATTCTGAGTACCAAAACAGAGTAAGAATCTTTTCCAGAGGATCAAGTACATGTCAGAGAATTGCAGTACTTCTACCTACGTAACTGTCAGTATGAGGTAGGAGGAGCAATCATGTCGGACTCATGTTTGATCCTGAACATTCTTGTTGTTTTGGTCTCTGAACGAGAATATTGGAGACGCGTTGACGTTCTACATTCTTGTCCTACATTGTTACAAACTTACGTGCCGTTAACGTTACGTCTCGACGTGCTGTTACAAACTTCACTTTGCAATGATGCGCACACAACTGCGGCCAACGTCTCACCATGATAATGCCTCGCGAATTACGAAAGTCAAGTGTTCACGTGTGCGTATTCGTATTCGTCGTATGTTAAACGCGCTATGACCTTCTTTCGAAATGACAGCGCTCGCGATCGAGGATTGGTACGTGTATACGTGCGTTTAAGTTTGTAGCTAAATCGCTCTCGCTGAATGCTAAGGTCGTCGCTTCGCCGGACTTTTTCTCGGTTTCCGTCTTTTTACCGCGCAATCGCGTTTACGAGGAATGAATCGGCCGATTTTCGCGGATTCCCGAGGTCTTTCTTTGATTCACGGATGCGTGCGTGCGTGCGTGCATGTGCATGTATGTGTGTGTAACATACATGTTGCGTCGCTCTCTAACACGGAATCGAACGCGAACGACGTACACTGGGACGGAGAAAAATACACTTCCAAAATTTAAAATTGTGAGAGAAAGAGAGAGAGAGAGAGAGATTAATAAAAAGAATAATTTCGGAAGAATACACATTATAGATTAGTTATTATGTAATAATTTTGCTGCAAGATGCCCTACGTTGTTAGAGCAACCGAATAATTTACTACACAATTCTATAATAATTTGCTATTCGTCTGTTGACAACACGGACATAAATAAGCGTAATAATAAGTTATTATTATTTTTATAATTATCATTTTTTTTCAGTATTCAGTATTTAGAAAAAGACCAATTATAATAAAAAATATGTAAGAAGCAGAGCTTGTAGAGCTTTAAAAGATCTACACAACAGTAATAACAGTTTGAGACTTTGGGTTTCCTAAAGTCATATGAAAATAAATTGAGTTTTTTAAATGGGAATTAAATTCAATTTATTTTCATATGACCTTAGGAAACCCAAAGTCTCAAACTGTTATTACTATTGTGTAAATCTTTTAAAGCTCTACAAGCTCTGTTTTTTACATATTTTTTATCATAATTGGTCTTTTTCTAAATATTGAACATTGAAAAAGAAATGATAATTATAAAAATAATACTTATTGTTATTATATGTGTGTAAGAAGATCTTGAAAAGATCTCGATGTCACATCCGCAAGAGTCAGCGACAGAAAACAGATATATTCCCATTTTTTTAAAAATACAATTTACCTTCATATGACCTTAGGGAGCCCAAGGTCTGTTATTGCTATTGAGTATATTTTTTGAAGTTCTACAACCTTGCTTCTTACATATTTTTTATCATAATTGGTCGTTTTCTAGATACTGAATATTGAAAAAAAAGCGAACTCTTCTCACTGTACGGTGACGCCATATGCGGCGAGCGCAGTTGCACGCAATTTCAATTATTACCTGCGCACCCGCGTCTGCGGCAGTCCTCGCAGCCTTGATAACAACAACAACACGATGGAGCGTTCGATTGCAGCGCGTCACCATTATCGCGCCGGCGGTGACGACAACTCGACGATTTTTTTACGAGCTTGTACACACACTGATACACATGCACGCATGCATACACAAGCCGATAATCGTCAAAACAATAATCGCGATGGCCGGCAAATCGTGTTCGCCGAAAGTGTAATCGCGTATCTCTCTCGACGAGATATTCGTACTTACTCGGTGAAACAAGTATATCTTTTCTCACTCTAACTTATTGTACCAGTTCACCAATGCAGCTGAAAAGAACAGATCAATGACTCTAGATTTTGACTCTAATTTTGAGCTCCGTTTCATTGTGTCTAGAGCGCTTTACAACACACTGTACAGATCGCGACATTTTTTTTTTTTTAGGCAAGTTTATAAACACGCGAAGTTCTGTGCTGGAGCATTGGAAATTTAGAGAGCTGTCAAATACGAAGTGCACGAAAACAGAAGTAATTTGTAAGCAAAAATGTAAATATCACACGTTGTAGATCCGTTCTTTTTCGAAAAACTTGCCGAACTGGTGTAGCAAATTAGAGGGAAACAGTATGCACGCTTGTCTCACTTCAACTTATCGCATGAGCGTCACCATTTAAAGTTGTTCGAAAAAGAAATGGCAAACTTTGCATTCTTATACTATTATACAAACTTGCTTTGAGAAAAGGATCGCAACTTTGACGAAAACTCTCTGAGCTGCACTCTCAATCGCACGGCGTCGTTTCCGGAAAGCGTGGCCGTTTCTCGCAGGAGGATGCCGTTTCGGAGGTCCGTGGCAGGTTAATCGATTTACGCCGGGAGGCCCGAACGGCGACGACGGTCGCTCGAACGGCTAGTATCCCTCCATAAGCAGGTAGTCGACGTTTTATTTTCTCCCTTTGCGGTTCCACAGACGAACGCCGAGGGCCGGCGAACGTTCGACTAGTACGTGAGACGTCAAACGCGATGCAAGTTTAAGCGAGAACTCTATGCGCACTGTGAAGTTGCTCCGACTCGAGAGCCTCCGAAAGCGACCAATCCCGATCCAGCATTTCAATAATCGAGCGTTCTCGAGTTCGATCAGGAGAGACTGTTAAAATGTCTTCCCTTTCTTTTCTCGCACTAAATCGTGATTTCATGCAGCTGGACTATGACTTCACAGAAAGGAAAGGACGAGAAGGGCGAAAGAAAAATATAGCAACAGAACAAACGTCCAAAATCACTCACTAGCCCGTCGAGAGAAAGAGAGATATTATATATACTTGAACGGCGAGATCGAAGAACCGTTGCTGCGTGAAGAGAGCGACTTTCGTACGGTGTCGTTGAGACGACACGGCGTGCAGAGGCCAAAGCAACAACGAATTCAACGCATCCTCCCGCTCGATGCTCCTTTATCGAATGGTGGAGCTTCGGCGGGACAGCCGAGAATCCACCAGCCATCCTCGAGCAGGAGAATACCCTCGGCTGGCGATCGACCAAGCGTTGCGTCGTCCTAGCGACGTCCTAGCGACCGTGATCGCGAGCGTCCACTGCGCGCGACACGACCACCACCTCCGTCCGACGTAGCGAGGACTCGAAATCGCGCGAGACGCAACAACGCGAGCACGAGGAGGTTAACGTCGCCGCGGGCGCGAACGCCGGTACGGACAATGGAGCACGCTGCAGCTGTATGAGAGAGAAAGAGAGGGTGCCGTTCTCTCAACGTGGACGTTCCTCAAGACGCGACAGAGGAGGATAACGTGTGCACGGGCGATCGTCGCGGCTAAACCGATCATCACTCACCTGTCTGATCCACGTTGCTCGACGTCCCGCTCGATGACGACGACGATACCGCTGCCAGCCAGGCCGAGAGTGTAAAGCACCGAAAAAAAGAACCGGACGACGAAACTCAACGAGAGACAGACGGACGGACGGGACGGGACGAACACAACACACGCACACGTCACAAAACAGACTGCGGCAGCTCGCCGAGCCTCGACCACTCCGAGCCCGCCGGAGCTTGCCGCCGTCGCCATCTGCCGGCGACGCTGCTACTCGCGCCGCGCATGGCGCAACTTTCGAACGCCGCCTGTGCGCCGAGGAGATTAATACCGCGCCGATGTGGACATTGAAATATATGCAACAAACTGGAACGAGCACCGCCTTTGTTGCTTATTGCTCGATGACCTTGCTTGAGAGAGATAGTTTGAATAGACGATCTCTGGTCTGCCTTTCGCGTACTTTATCCGAGTAAAAATAATATTAGATTATATATACTGTCTTTTGTCGATAAGAATACCTCTAAATATGACTCGTGAATCATTTGAGATTGGCTTACAAGCACGTCTAGAAAACAATTAAAAGACAGTTCGAAATAAGAACCACTGTGTGTCTATAATTCAATATATAGTCTTATTTTCCAATACGGCTTTGGTACCGAGGATCAAGTAAAAAGAGAGACAGAAAAGAATAAGATCTTATTCTCAACTTACTTTTATCGATCTCTAAAAGTGATTTATAGCCAATCAAAAGGCTTAAATGTCACCTTTAGAGATATTTTTATCGATAAAAGAGAGAGAGTTCAGAATAAGGGCTTACATAGAAGGAGACGAAAGGCAGAAGCCGTATTTCTCTTTTCTTTCTCTCTTTCTATCTTTAAATCGCGCGATAAAAGAAAAACTAAGAGGAGGCATTCGCCTTCCGTCTCTTTTTAGGTGATCTTCAAGTCTCGCGTCTTTTATTCTTATTGTCCCTTATTCCAAACTCTTTTTTCTCTTTTTTAACTCTTTTTTATTTAATAAAAATGTCTCCAAAGGTGCTTATACATCAGATGGC
>NW_022639616.1:727551-759900 GCF_010583005.1 Odontomachus brunneus | reverse complement strand
TTTCTGTAGGCTGATTTGTTGAGACAAAATAATTAATTTCTCAAAAACTATTGCGAATATCGCAAAACGGTACAGGACTTTCTTGCTCACCTCAATCCGTTCTACGTTCTCACCAAGGGTCATCATGGGACTTCGGGACACCCTGTATAGTCATATTTAGTCAAATTTAAAAACATTTCTATCGATAAAAGAAAGTTCAGAGTAATCTATATATTGAACCATGTCATATAGTGAAACAGAGAGGGCGACACTATTTAAAGATAGCTTTGTATCTTAAAGGCTGATTCGGCTTAAGCTAGGTTAATGCTCGTTAACCTAGTTCCAATTCGTTATGTAGTTCAATGGATTTGCATGTCTTACCGGCTTTACGTTTTATTAATCGACTGATTTATTAGTGTCTGTTAACATTCCGGATTTTCGGGCTGCTTAAGCGACTCGAATGGTCGAGAGATTGGACATTAAACTTTCTAATTTCGAGTTAAGTTTCTTTCTCAGACTTTAGGCGCTTGATAAGTCGAATTCCCTAACACTACCGGTGTTTGGTAGGTGAAATTTCGTAGGAAATAATCCAAAGTATCCCAAAAAAGCACTGGTAACGTTGACTTTTCGACTGACTTCAATTCAATCTTTTTCAAGATGTATGACGATTCTTAGCTGGAACATGATATTTGCGGAGATTGCGAAATAATCACGATTTACGGTAAATATCAACACACAACCAAGGACTAGTCTTTCACTCCCTCCCTCTCTCTCTCTTTTATCTTGTAACTGTTAATTTATTATTCTCTTCGTTGATCACACATAAGAATAGAGATTTAAATAGAATTTAATTGGCAAAACAATCTTTGGTAGCTACGCGCAAGTATCTAACAACGGGATTAAATTAGAAAATAAATATGCGGGATCACGAGTGTTAACGCAGTAAAGTTGCAGCGGCGCCTAAGACGCTGCATAATTAAGATCGCCCCTTTGTATATATACACGTATACGCGACAACGTAGCGATGGCCTTTGTCACTTCAAGGTATGCCACACAGTGACCAGCTTCCTCGGGTTTTGCAGCACGGAGAACCAGTGCAACCTTTCCGTCGAACCCCTGACGCCTTTTCCAAGCGCCACTTTACCGATGAACACGTCAGCGGATTTCTTGAACGAGCTCACCGAATCCTCGCTGTCGCTCGCTTGATCGGTGCTGACATTGGCTGCTGATCCCTCCGGTAAGACCTAAGTACGTAAGCAATACAAGCGTGTAGGATGACCAATTGTCCCGAATTTTTGCTTATCACATAACGCAAAATAAATAATATAACGTTTTTATTAAATTTTTATCAAATTATTTCTATTTTTATTAAATTTTTATCAAATTATTTCAATTCTTATTTAATTCTTTTCTGTTATATATTATTTGTGTGAGATAACAGAAAGAAATGCATCTCGTGTTGATTCCTCATCGTTTCCATGTCCTGTTCTTTGATTGATGATTGTTCTTTGATTGATAATTGTTCTTTGATTTTATTCCAAGAATTTCATCAGTCTGATTTTAGATTAATAATTTATATTAATAAATAATAGAAGGCTATGTCCTATTGATTGTTTGATGTTGACATAATAACGAATAAACATTTTACTTATCCAGTAAACAGCAGTTGTCAGTAATATAACATAAATATTATAATTTACTACTCAGCAATATAAATCAGCTACTTAGCAATATAAATACAAGATAACACGAGTGTTATGCAACAGTTACATTGTTGAGTGGGAGATTGTAACGGTGATGTAATGTTATTAATTGGTGTTTACTGGTTTATCTACCTGTAATTTATTCAATCTACCTATTTTAAAAATTATTTATGTCAAGGTATACCTATATATGTATGATAACTAAGAAGAAACAGTGCATACTTTAATATTACAAAATATTTTGTAATCTAATGTACTAATGAAAAATATTGATTTTTTAAAGTCAACATCATGATTAAGGGTTGGTCACCTTAGATACAGAGTGGAATGTAATCTCAATGTATCATGTTGGCAAGGGATATCCTTATTCAAATCTCTATAAATTATTACGTATTACGTGAATAATGAATAAATTATGATTATTATAATGAATAAATTATTACATGCAAAGTGACGGACCCCTCTCTGGGGGATTCTCATAATGTTCGCAATTTACCTTGCTGCAGAGCACAACCAGGAATTGGACGGTGTCGAGTTGGGTGACTGCCAGATCGAAAGTCAAAGTCTCGTTGAATTCCGGCTGCGCGACGGCGCGCAGGAATTTAGTTTTCTTCTTCTTCATCTTCTTACCCGTCCTCCCGTTCAACATCAGTACTCTAACGTACGGGTCTACGGCCGAGAATAACGACGAATGAAACGAGTCGATCGATCAATCGAGGGATTCCTTTCGCGAGGCGAGGCGCGCAGATCGACGATCGATACTTACTAAATTCGTCCAGACTCGATACCGCCGTTGTGAATCTGATGTCGCGTAGCTTCATGATGTTGATAGTCAGTCTCTGCGCGGTGGGCAAGTAGCTTATGGCCAATAAGACGTTACCGAACTCCTGGAAAGTAGTTCAGTCGAGTGAATTATAAAAGAAATATCTCGGAGAGGTTTCTTCTGACGTCGTCCCGCAAAGAAATAATACTTTCCCTTTACTCTAATCAGTTGAACGTGCATTAAACAGTTACATTCTTTTAAATTATTTTAATTTCCAACTAATTTAGTACACTATTATTTACACATATTGTTGGGGTAAAAAAAGTAAAATAATTCGGTAAAAAAATCAATAAAATTATTAATTAGTACATTGAGACAAAAAATATCTAAGAAATAAAAGATATTTATTCGGTGAGTACTAATAACGTTGTTGTTTCATTATTACATTTCTAATTAAAGTATCTTTTTCTGTATCAAACGATCTCAGTGTAAACAAGAGCAATATTAACTCGTCATTGCGTTTGTTGTGTCATGTTACCTGATTCGAGGGTTTCATTCGGTAATTGAACATGTGAATCTCCGGACTGCAGAAGATCTTCTTCGTGTCTCTCAGTGACACCTTGAGCGAGCATAGCTCCGTGTGATTCGCGTATCTATCGTGGTCGTATGCCGCGATATCCAAGATCCATTCCTAAGAAGAGGAGAAAACGTACGGAGAGTCAGGGGGAAATGACGCTTCAGAGAGACGAATCACTCGGTTGCACCTGCGGCGAGCAATACCGCTTACAACGCGGTACGGCCGCCTGCATGTCAAATCGCATCCGTTGACGGCGGAGATGCGCCACTCTCTTAAATCAGATATTCCGCGCGCGCAACCGCGCCGCAAGAAAACATTGATTCGCACGTGACGAAATCGCTATTTCGATTCGAGACGATCGCGCCCGTGGTGTTTTCCGTCTCTGACTCACGTTTCTGTTGTTTTTATTTGCAGCGCAACAATATGCCGCGCGACAAGGAAGGACTCGGCTCACCTTGGCTTCCTGCGGCCTCACGTTTGCAATAACGAAAGTCTCCTTGTAAATCGGACTGGCGGTGTGCCTGATGCCTCTCGTCCTGAAACTATGCAACTTCTGCCGCTTCCTGTGGCTCCACGATTGCTTCACGATGTTCAACGCCACATAAGGTTCCACCGTGCAGTTGTATTGCTTCGGCGGAAGGCCGCACAGCGCCTGTAAAACACGGAGAACGCGTTTCCGTTGCGTGATTTCAGCCGATTCAGGATGTGTAGGTATCGCCTACACGTCGTTTATTTGCGCGATTGGAAGAAGGAAATCTCTTCTTCGTACGCGGGACTCGTACTCGCGCAGACGAAATGTATTGATCGCCAATGAACGCACCTCGATACCGATAACGAGCTTGCCGGTGATAACGTCATTGCAGGGCGGCAGATACTGCAGGCTCATTGTCAGCTCGGTTGGAAACTCTCTCGTCTTCTTGTCGTTCTTCTGCTTCTCCGTCTGGATCAAATTCTGCAAGTTTCGGAGATGAATTAGCGCGATCGAGCGTGAAGAAAGAAAGGGAGGAAGCGGACGTCAACGTCGACGCGGTAGTTACCAGCGTGGAAGAGCATTCCACGTTCTCGCATTGCGCGGTGGCAGAATTGAACGAGTCCCTCGGAGAGCCCGCATTCTCGCTGATGGTACCTATGCATGATATTCCGCCTTATTGACTGAAGAAGGACGATCTAGTCAATAAGCTCATAGATCGTCTGAATTATTAAGGGTTTGCGAAAGTGCGTCGGATCGCGCAAAATCTTATTAGCTCGATCAAGCATTTAAAGAAATAAAGACATTGCAAATTAGTCTTAATAGGCTCGGAGTTTTAGATCTGACTTTTCAATAGTAATTTAAACTTGGATTTAAGTTTAAATTCTATTCAAGCACATTATTAGAATAAAGCTGTTTTTAACTCTCAACTTAATTCTATTCCAATAATGTTTTGGCACAATTGTAATGATGTAATAAGTTCTGTTAAGTTTAAACTACTATTGAAAAGTCGGCTTTTAAAGAAATAAATTATCTAACTTAATCAAGTCAAACTAATTGTATTTTTGTTTCTCTCTCTCTTTCTCTCTCTCTTTCTGTCACTCACTCGCTCACTCACTCATTCACTTACACATTCATTCACTCACTTATTCACTCAAACAAGTATCTTTCATTAATAAAGATTAGTGCATAATGAGAGAATCAGATACTTGAATGTAGCAAAATATTTTGTTACTATTAATGATAAAAGAATATGTCTAATAGAATCCGACGAACTTTTACGCGTTTTGATATGACAGTGAAACGTTACCATTATCGTTCTCATAGAGACTGCCCAGTCTCCAGGACCTGTAGCTGACATCGCTCAGCTTCAGGTTCTTCTCCTGATTCTTCGCTCGCAGAGGTACATTCTTGGCCTCCTTCCCTGCACAAAATTCATTTCAAGGTTGTTGTACCCGTTTCGCGCGAGCTTTGAATCATAACAATGTTCGCGAACGATGACGGGGTTCCCGCGCGTCCTTCGAATTTGCACATTTTTTTTTCTCGGCCCGTTAAGACTCTTTACGGTATATTTGCATGAATTCTACGCTCGAATATATCCGTCGCGTTCTAAATGCTGATTGAGCAGTCGCCGGCGAGTTTCTCTGCGAAGGCTACGGTCGCTAACCGAACGCATCGTTGTGCAACGACCGCGTAACGCGCGCCGCGCGTTATATTTAACTCCTATAATTTCCGTCCTCTTTTCTTTTTAACTTCTTTTCATCTTTCGCACGCGTACGCGCTCTAGAGACGCGTATCGAGGTTTGAGGCGCGATGTAACGTTGTTTGGGCGTCTCCCCGCAACATTATCGGAAGGTTATACATTGTGTTTGTCGGTGGACGTGCCTAATTACGTAATGCGGCGAAGGAAGCGAAGGAAACGTCATTAGATGCATGTGTGTCATGCGACGTAAACGCAAAGGCGTAATCCGCGCGGCATGTCAGCGAAATTCCCTCGTTACCGGCGCATCCGTGACGAGCGTTGTGCTACGAGATGAAAAAGAAGTAATAGAATCGGTTCTGGATCGTAAGAGAGAGAGAGAGAGAGAGAGAGCAATCATTCCCGCCGCGCGATTTCGAGAGATTACCGCGGAGGCGCGCGAACGTTTCGCGTCCCTCAAGTACGATCAAGCACGCGCACGACGGGGATAGATAGACAGACAGACAGAGTTCGACTCGTGTACGTGACTGGAAATCGCGCGACGTGAAATCGACACGTCCACCACTTGGCATCGCTGCCAAGCCGTTCCGAACGGTGCAAAACAACGCGACCAAACTCGCACGATTGGCGTCAATTAACGGCGCTAATTGTCGACTTTTGTACTTTCAGCTCGAGCTCTGCCGAAGACCGCGCCAGTGCGAGAATAATTGCGTGCGCGTAAGCGCTTAATGTATACGGCGGAGCAATTAAAGCGGTAATGATGATCTTACTTCGTTTCCTGAAGCACTCGTAGCCGATGCAGCCGGGCGTGAGGAAGCAGGCGAACAGGAGCAGCGCGATCAAGATGAGTCCCGCTCCGATCACGATTATAACTAGCGGGCCCCACGGGCCGAACAGGTCGTCGTACAACATTCACTGGAATTACACGTTCAAGGTTACTACGGGCATGATCACGTGCACGTGGACGACGCGACGCGGACGACTGTTGGTCCGAGCGAGGGGTCCTCGTCGTGCCGGAAATACATCTTGACGAGAAAGATGCAAAGCGGATTGCACAACCACACCGTCCCGTAGGTCTTTGATCATTGCAAACTCGAGGAAAAGGAAGAAATCTTGAGGCTTGAGGCTTCAGTTTCGAGGAGGAGCTTGAAGGAGCAACTTGAAGGAAGAAGTGCAAGTAGCACAAAAAATCATGATAACGTCGAAATGATGAGAAAATTACTAAAAAACTCATTTTACAATCACGACTAGGTGATTTTCTCGTCATTTTGACGTCATCGTAAATTTCTGTTCCGCTTGGGAGAAGAAGGAGGAGAAAGGGTAGAAGAAGATTATGTAGGTGAAATTTGTACGAATTTCATTGCAAAATTTATATAATTGCGACATCGTCGAGAGATGACCAGCCAATCGTGTCGTGCAAGAAAATGCATGCTTTTCTTCTTCTTTTGTTCGTTCTTCTTCCTTCGTAATGCAAACGTCGATTACTCACGTCCGACGACTCGTCACGTCTCGCGGTCGTTCCCGCACATCTGCCGACGTGTTTCTTGCGACATAGGAGCGTGAAAAATAAGCCGTGTTAGCGTACACCGACCGGCGGTTGGTAGGAAACACTTGTGTCACCAACGTTCCTCCCGGACTCATTCCACGGCACCGTCCGCACGATATAGTCGGCAAAGCCGGATGATAACGAACGGCGTGCGATAAGAAAACATCGTCGTCAATCCGAATACGCGTCCATTTCCTTCGTTCGCCGCGTGGCCTCGATTGGAAAAGCGAAGGTCAAGGGAAGAAGAAGAAGAAGAGAACACAAACAGACGCCTGTCAATTAATACTGTTAGGGAATATCTCTGAGAGTACTTTTAAGAAAGAAGAGAGAAGAAGGGAGATGCGTTATACCTTAGCGCGAAATTCAATTTCGAATTGCAGCTGCTTGAACGCCACGCACATTGCTCGACAAATGCGGGCGTACGCCACGGAGCGTCGAGCTCGCGACAGGCATCAATTAATTCTCGCTCGCTAACGACACCGAAGTAATTCCGGCGCTTTGGTTTCCGCGTTATCACGAACCTGCCGCTGCGTAGATTCGCGTCGTCGCGAAGGTGATACACGTAGGAATAACAAGTTTATGCACGGCCAGGGACGAAGTCACGTTCGACGACGCGGGCGATCGTCGTAAATGTGAAAATCAGAAGCGATAATGTCTCGAGTTGTCGTTCGACAAGCGACTGTCTCGCGACTTAATAGTAAATACAGTCCGCGTATCGCGTCATGTACGTCTCTCTCTCTTTCAGTCTTTCTACAGTCTCTCAGTTGTTCAGGCTGTCTCTCTATTTCTCTCTTTTTTTTTCTTTTTTCCTTCCTCGTTGTGATGATCGCAAGTGATACACGCGCTGGGGCACCAATTTCGATAACGCCTCAATACCGACGTATCGAATGTACTGTCCGAAACGAAACCGCGTGACCTTCGCGAGGAAGGTGATAACACGTGTCTGCCAAAGTCACCGACGTCGTGGATGCACCGTGCGCATCGTTGACCTTGGTAGCGAGTTGGAAAATAACAACGTCGCATATAGAAAATTTCCCGGGATCAAATTAAGGTCCAGACCGATTTCCCAAAGTAATTATTGATTTTGCTTAGAAATATAATGTTTCAATAAGATTTTAAGCGGGGAGATCCAAAGTTATTTTTTCTGATCTCCATTTCGCGTTAGAATTGAATTGAAACATAGTGACTTTCTGAGTGATCCCATCGTTCAGCTTAATGCTCAAGGTGTTTCAAATTTTATTTCTTGATTTTTATTTTATCGAATACAATAGTTGATGCATAAAAATGGGATTGCCTATTTCTGATACCATAAAATATATCGACATTATCGACTGTGAAAAAGCGCGAAAATATATTATAATATTTCTGTTTCAATTCCAGGTAAAAAGACTGTGTTTAGATCAAGAATGGTTCTCTCAGTTGATGTGTTATAGCGGAATAAGCAATTTCCGTACGAATCTGGATATTCCAATCGGAATCTACGTCGCATCTGAGAGAATCTTGGGAAATCTCTATGCGTGAGGTGCCACGGGCGAATTTCTTTGAGGAACAAACGAAACGTCACCTGCCAAAGCCCGAGAAGAACGGTGGACGGACAATCACTGCCGAATCAGCGGATGACGAGTTGCCGTCTTACTTCTTCGCACCAGCGAGCACCGGCTCGACGTCCACTCGGCCACGTTGCAGTCCCATGACAGCAACAGCAGCAGCAACAACAGCAGGTGAACGCTGTAGCGTCCGCACTGGCGCGAATTCCCCGACCGCGCCTCCTCGGCCCGGTAGCCGATTAACCGAGCGGCCGATCGAACACGCTCGCTCGCGCCTCCGCGAGCGCAAACGCGGGGCCCGTAGGTAGCAACGCGACAGCGGCGAGGTGCGCTCGCGGGCCCGCTCCGGCGAACAAATGGCAAAACGTACGAAGAGGAGCGTCGCCGACGTCGGCGGCGTACATACGTACGCTGGGCTACTCTCTTCGTCCCCCCTGTGGACTTGTACGCCTCTGACTATCCTGCCGGTAGTTCGCGGGTAGATGAGTAATATCTCGATGCATTGGCGGCCTCGATCGGGGATCCTCCCGATCGCGGAGATCGCGGCCGCCGGTCACGTTGTTCGCGTTTCTTCGCGCCATGGATGACGGTTGCTCTCTGCGCTAATAACGCGCTCCCGCTCGCGTTCAATCACTGCGCTAATGAGGCGCGCTCATTCGCGCTTTGGAGGAAGTATGCGCGCACGCCTATGCAGTCGTCGTAGCGTGGCTTTAGAAGGACAGGAGTGTGGACGTGGTGTGCTCTGTCTATGTGTGTGAGTGTGTGTGTGTGTTATGTGTACAAGGAAACCACGTGTTATCGCTGATAGCACACAGAACACCGATACACATGCATACGTAATAAGCGCGCGTTCCGCAACGGAACGTGACTGTTAGGGAGCGTACAGACACGTTGACGAAAACTGCGAAGTGTCGCGGGATATTCGAGTGTCCTTTCCAGAACCAGATCCTTCGGTCGATTTGTGATCGATTTCTCTTCGCCGAAAACGTCGAGAGACTTTTGTGTCACGAGAGATTGACACGGAAGAACTTTGCGCCGATTGAAGCCCAAGGAAGCCGACGCATAATGAAACTGGGTGCTTTGGCTGGACTTCGATTTGATTTCGATGGAATTTTGATTGGGAAGACCTTATTGAAAAGATACATAATGCTACGAAAGCCGCAGTAAACGGCGACACTCCGTCGACGTTCTCCTTTAGAAAAGTGGACTTTGAATAGGTCAATGAAGCTGTCATCTCGAAAGGTCATCCAAAGAGAAACTCCTCCGGTTATTCATACAAACATTTATATAATTTTTTATCGGGCAATTGCATATATTTTATGTTCTATTCCACTTTATTGCATAGTTGAATAAGAATATATTTTTTCTTGACATATTTTTTCTCGTTCGATACTCATGCTGCAGACATACGTAAAAAATTTGACATAAGATTCTTCAAAGAGACCTTGTGATGCACGGAAAGAAAATCAGTTTATGCGATTGAATGGGAACAAGATGATAATTCAATAACGAGAAATGAATCTTGCTGTTGTCGTAACTGAAAACATTTGTTTAAACATTCAGCTGTATTAAAGCTTGGTTGCAGTTGCTGAGAAGAAATACTTGAAAATCTATTTGTGAAATATAAGGTTTATTTCTATGAAATAAAGTTTACTTCTGTGAATAAATTTTACGTCTCATGAATAAATTTTTTGTCAGTGCGACTGAACATTCAGTCGCACGAAGTACAACTAAACTTTCAGCATTAAAATACATGTACATATTCTGTATTGAAAGTTTAAATATTCATATTTAAAGGCTGAAAAAAAATAATGTTCAGAATTAGGTGCGTGTCCTTGCTTAAAATGTTGGATAGAAAATGATAGAATATTTGTCTATCATATTTTATGGTGATTTTGATTCACATACTTCACAACTCATTTACGAAATTTCGTAAGTGAATTCATATACTATATATTGTTTATGATTGATAAATATAAACTGATTATACCAACTTTCATATTCAACATGAAAAAGAGTAGTATCATAAAATATGATTAAACTACATAGATATTCTTTTCATTTTTATCTGACCATTTTGTAACCATCATTATAAGTAGAATTATTATGAAAGAATATTATAAGCAGTTTATTATAAAATAATAATAAATACATAATGCGATATTTACTATAATTCAGAAATATCAATGTATTATACAAACATCAATATTCAAGAAAATTGAAAAGAATAGTATCATAAAATATGATTAAAATATATAGAAAGTCTATATTGTACGGCTTTCGGTTTGCAGGATAAGTCGTATAAATCAATATATGAATTCTATCCATTTCAATCTTATCCAATAATTTTCTATCAAATATTTTAAGCAGGGGTCCCCTCGGAACTTAGTACTTCCACTTTACTTATTCTCAGCAGGCAACGAAAAATTCAGTTGTGGAAATGTTTTTTCCCGTGCACGAATAAGTAAGAATTTATACCATAATTGCGTTAGATTTTTGTTTCGGCCGTTTACGTTACCATTATTACTGTTCGATCGGGCCATGATAAACGGACACGCTACGGGGAAGTAAACGAACGGCATAACTAACTGTTATTGCGAAAGACGTCAATCCACGTTTTTGCGTGTGTGCGTGTGTGTGTACACGCTCCTTCGGCGAAGTACAGAGTTTCCCTTTCATTATGCGGCGGAACCGAGCGAGCGTATAATTCGTCTTGTCATTTCCCGGTGCTATTTTCTAACTGCGACTCTTTAAAACGCGCTCGCGTATGACATTCGCGGGACGCGAATTGCGATCTTCAAACGCTCTCCTTCGTCGTCGTGGATGATCGTCTATTGTCGATCATAGATCAGTGGCACGAGGCCGTCCAGCTTGTCGATGTCCTCGACGTAACGAATACATTAATGCTGTATAAATATTGTCCAAGATGCATCCAACTCAAGCGACGACGACGATAAGCAAAAGGAGATGAGTGCGAGGAGAAAACCGCGCAAAGAGAGAGTTGATTCATTTATTTCTAATATGTTTAACATTTATTTAAACATTACGGCTCCCATCATATGATCCAAGTTTCGTTCTGATTAGAAATCGCGTTAACCATATAAAATTGCGCGCGACTTAAAATTACATTTGCGATTCAAAACTGTGGTGCGATATATTGCATTCATTGCGATTCTTAAAAAAGATCGCATCGCGATACATAACTTCATAAATCGTACTGCATGAAAATATTCTTTGAAATGTCCATTATAAGAAAATACAAATTTTACTGTGAAAGAATAGTAAAAAATGAGAGTATAATGAAGTTAAATGATGTTTTCTTAAAAATATTATTTAATCTTATTATGGTTTCTGCACGAGGCAAAATGGAAGATATCTCTCTCTCTTACAAAACTTGTTTGAATTGTATAATATACATGACATTTTATATTCACAATCGTGATTCAGCTGAAAACTCACGTCTAACTCTAAATTCCAATCTCACCTGAGGTGAGTATCAAGTAACGACTATTAATACATACCTAAGACATGCAATATATAAAGATTGTTATTGCACGTTTAACTGATTATAATTATTTATTGACAACATCTTTCTCATAAAACAATAAAACTACATTTGTTACTTTTTTCTTATTAAAATATTAATGACAGTCAATATTAAATACAATCTTTGGTAATCTTCTGAAACATATATAGGTTCGTATTGATAGTCGTTATTTGAAACATGTTCCAAGTGAGATTTTCAGATTTATATTTAGAGTTGGATGAGAGTTTTTCAGTTAAAATACGCGATTACAGATGTATATATATATATATATATATATATATATATATATATATATATATATATAAATGTCATATTATAAATTTGAATTTATTTTTGAATAAAAATTTGAGTGTCTCGTATGAGACAAATTTCAAGTAACAACTGTTAACATAAATCATAAAAAGTATATATAAAAATTAATAATGCAACTTAACATTTTAAGGCTGTTATAAGAGCTATTATAATAGTATCCCATTATGCTTCTAAATGTATAAGTTTGGGTTAGTAATATAAAATATCATAGATTGGGCGTCGCGCGATATTTGCACAGATATTTAACTAAAATAACGAGTGATTTTGAGTTTCAGACACTATCTTGCGAAAAAAGATTTAATTGCGTATCACGTTGCGAAGAAAAAAGAATCGCAAGAGTTCGCGATATGTCGCAAAATCGCACCTCCCTATTTGCGCGTGAAAGAAAAAGAGGAAGAACAGAGAGAGTCCAACGTGGACGTATCGACACTTCTTTGGCCGCGAGTGACCTCGATCCCCAATCCGTCTCTCCTTTCACTTCAAAAGTACTAGCGAGCTTCCCTTCTCGCGCGCGCGGCCCGACGCCGAAGACACGCACGTACGCATTTTGCAACATGACAGAGTCAGTTCGCCCTAGAACGTCGATCGGCGAGCTGTTCCCCGAGAGTCCGGTCCACCTGGATCTCACTTTCTCACGTAAGTGCCGAGATGCAGAACGGACGCATTGGGAGCCGCGTGTCTCTTTGAAGTCTCGCGCGTTTCGCGCGTCGCCGCGCGAACTTTCCTCGCTTTCGAAATCGAGCCGATCTCGAGCGTTCTCGGCGACGCCCGTCTGAGGATCTCCGCGACACGCGAGTGGTGTTTTTCGTTGAGGATAGGTCTTCACAGTCACGGAATATTGGTAGTCGGTGAGTCGGAAACGCGACTTCGCGCTCTCCCGCTGGAGAACGTCGTCGCGCGAACGACGCGCGGTCTCGCTTTTTAGATTTCACTTTCGCGCCGGATCGCAGCCGGACTCCGGTGCACTTGGCCGGGATTATTAGTGTGAGTTACAAAGTAACAGCGCGAGTGAACGCGAAATGTGAGCATAACGACAACGGTGAGAGAGAGCTCGTGGCAAAGAACTTGGCAGGATGTATGTTCGCGGCCACGAAAAGGAAACAAGACGAAATATTACGGTGCAATAACCGTAATATTTCGTTGTGAAATATTTGAACAGCATAGTTGCATCACCCTAATTATCTATGCACGGAAAGAACGAACTCTAGTGCAACTGAACTTTCTGTTACTTTGGGGACCAGATGGATGAACTTGGTTGTGGAAACAGAAAGATCTTCGTAGGCGGTTTTTACTCATCCAACTGCTCTCAGTTATCTCAACCGAGTTTTAATGCAGCTAAACGTGTAGACAAATATTACCAGTCACAGTAAGAGAAATATTAATTCTCATCAGTGAGTTTTCCGTGTGGTCCCCATTCAGTTACACGAAATGACATTTTTTCGCGTGATCTGGTTGTAACAATCAGAAATCAGTTGGGACGACATTTACCATCGTTGAAGCGTCTAGATGTTATTGATGCAGTAGCTCAGCAACTATTTTGTGTTTGCAGCGAGCACACAATTCGTTGTTCCGTATTTTATTATTGAATCTGCTTGGCACAATCAGATTTATATGTGGGCCAACTATACTGTTTTTTCCGTGTACCGTTAGCATATCTCAGGTCTGGGTTTCCGTCGAATTTCTCCATGTTAGGGCCGTGACATACAGAAGAAACGTGAGCAGTAAGACTCAATCAGTAAGAAAATTCAATCACAATCGATTCTTGGACCGTAAGAAGAATCATCGACTATTGGTGAATTAGCTTATTGTTTAAGTTTTACCATTTCTCATTATTCCCGGCCTTAATATGTCGAAACGGTTAGACCAGACCTCGACCAAATCTCATTGACCATCACTTTAATTTCCATTTGTTGTTCGATTGCAGAACACTCGTGGGAGTCATGCTCCTGTTGGACACATAAGCGATCGTTGGACAGGCTGAGATTTCCCTTTCGACGATGACGACGATCGTGAGAACCTCGATCACGTCGCTTCTGCTTCTACTGGTTTTTTATGACCGTGAGTGTCGTTCCTTTCGCGTGTTGTGTTCTTTACTCGTCTGAAACGAGAGCAAGAAGATCGTGAAATAAGAATTCTCGGTCAAGAAGCAAACAATGTGTCGTCAAGATGAAATTCTTGATGAGAAAATTCGATAAGGAGATTCATAAAAATATACACAAATTTCACTGAAATACTGTACGATTTTATGTGATTTTATCATTCGTACAGGAAATTTCAATTTCTCACATTTTGGCTTGTATAAAAAAGTTATAAAATTTTTTCCTTCTAAATCATAACTTACTTATAATGTTTAAAGATTGCACTAAACGATTAAATATTTATCTAATACACATATCTTTCTATAGAATTTTATGACCTCTTTTTTAGTAAAACACGATTTAATTACATAGACTTTTCTTATGTTATGTTATTCTATTAAATCTTTTAAATAGAGATCTTATCGAGGTTCGCTTCGAACGATTTACGCGATCCCTTTCGCGAATTACAATTACAATGCATGTTCTGCCATTACCGAATTTTAGAATTAGATCGAGAATTATAGATTGCATGCGCATGTAGTTGTGTGCACGTGATGCTCATATCATATCATATGAATACACGTCGAAACTTCGCAGACGCGACGGGTCTAATCATACCGGAAGAGCTGCCGACGATACTTTCTCTCATATACTCGAACATCCCGCCGATCAAGAAGGGAACCGACTCTAGACTCGGCGTGGGTTTCCGTTTGGGCGAGCACGCTGATTTGCAGATTCTCATCGAGCTAGGTCCGCAGACCGAGACGGATCCCATAGGTACCGCCAATTCCAAGAGGCGGAGAGATGTAAGCATTCTCATTTTTATGCGTTTATCGAAAGCGCTACTCTCGCCATGACTCATACGAGAAGAAATTTAAAGAGACAGAGAAAACCAATGCGCAGATTTGGCCGCGCGGTTTTTGATACAAATATTCAAATTATTTCATTCAAACTTTTGTCGCAATATTTAAAGAATATTAAAGGAAATCAAGATAAATGTATAATTAATTGAAATTCACCGCGACCAGGTCTCATTAACCTTTCCTTTCTCGCAATCAGCAGTGTACTTAAAAGTCTCGTTTATATAGTTCATGAAAAGAAGAAACTCTTTATGTATTTTTCCGAACAGGCGATGTTAACTGCCGCGATGAAAGGAGAATTGGGACCGCTCACGCAAGCAGTAGTCAAGTACCAAATGGAGCGTAAAATCCAAAGCGCAATGAAGAAACTTCAGGAGGAGCAGCTCAAGAAGGTTCAAACTGCAAATAAGACGAGTGATCAGGATGTAAGTTTGACTCTGGGATGTTTCTAGTAGCACAGTTCATTGGCGTTATATTGGCATACTTTGGGCCGATATGTAGCCAATATTGGTTATGAATAAAATGTGAATAAATTGCCAATATTGATATACATTGGACGTACGTTGGGCTAATATAGTTCAATATGTAGCCAATATTGGTAACAAACGAATTGCTAATATTTGGAATTCTATTTTAGCTAATGCAAGGCGTCTACTTTGCAATATTGGGCCAATATTGGGTATATTGGAATTCAATTCGTAGCAAATATTATCCCAATGAACTATGCTACTAGAAGTTTTATACTGTCTTCTATTGTCGATAACGACAGATGTTTCGATTTTTCTCTCTTTCTAGGCTGCTTCCGACAATTGGTTAACAAGATGGCGGCAAGAGATGTTGCCATCGTCGAAGGACAACGTGCCATCAAGCCCGATTCAAGATGAAAATGATCAAGAGGTCCAACGAAGGATAGACAAGCCACTGGCTAAATCCATCTCGCAAAAGGATAAATTAGGAGAACTCACGAAGTTGTACAAATCTCAAAACGCGAATACCACTGGCAACACGGCGTAAATATGGCGTTTCGATGTAAATAGCATTCGCGAAGGTGTCGTATAATAATAATGTATTTTAGTTTACCTTTTTGTTATAATTGTGCGTCATCGACATGGCGACAATAAAATCCGCGCATACAGATTGCTGGACAAAGTGCGACAGTTATTTCCTCCACATGCATTCTCTTTGTAGTTTCGAAAATCATCTTTAACTATAAAAAAGACACATTCTTAGGTTTGTGTTCCAAAACATCCTTTTTGAAAAAAATTTTATTCAATATCTATAGTTTACGTTACATGTACTGTAGAGTATCGAGTAAAGTTTTCTCAAAAAGAACGTTTTGGAATGCAACCTAGATTATAAAACTAAAATTCGGACATTGTTCTCGATAAATTATGATTTTAGCTGATGACATTGTTTAAATCTCCAAACTTTTGGATTACATGGCGCCATCTGTCAGCGGCGTACAAAACTACTCCGCTCACTAACAGACAACAGGCGTCATCTAGCGGTGTAAGCGACAAACCGCTACCGTCTAACGTGAATTTGAATGATACTTTCAGTTATGGCGCCATATAACGCAAAAGTGCGTAAGATATCATTGCGTTTTGTCGAAATCATTTTGTGCTGTGACTTATTTATGTTCATCTTTGACAATGTTATGAAAATCAGCGTTCTCACCGGTTGGGCGACCGCGGTAGAATTAAACGAGCGAGAGAAATCGCGTTGAAAAGTCAGGATACAGAAGTTTGCCGAGACTCGAAATTGCAAATTGCATTTCTTCCCAGGACAGCGCTCTGTGATTCAATTCACTGCGCTCAGTTGAGTCGAAAACAAGGCTCCTGCTATCTCGATGGATGATCTACGCGTGAACATGCACGTAGTTGTCCTCGCGTACGACGCGCGGCGTTCGCGTGCCCGCATCCGCGTCCTGTCTCTCTCTCTCTCTCTCTCTCCCCGTGTGGCCGCTGTCAGAGAACCGTCGACGCGAGGTGAATCCGGTTGTGTCGTGTCGCGTATTCCGCGTCCCCAATCGCGTTTCACGCACGTACACGCACACACGCGACGAGCGGGTGCATGCGCGATAAAAGCGGCCGCGGTTCGCTCCGGGCTAGGAATTTTGACAGCGCTCTCGCTCCCGTCTCTCGTCTCCCGACGCGACAATCATGGACGAGAGACGAAATAATCGCGAGGTGGTGACGGTGCTGTTCCTGTGCGTGTTGTGGTACGTGACATCCAGCAGCAGCAACATCGTCGGCAAAATGCTGCTGTCCGTGTTCCCGTATCCGATCACGGTGACGATGGTGCAACTAACCTCGATCACCGTCTACTCCGGGCCGTTCTTCAACCTGTGGGGCGTTCGCAGGTACACGTCCAACATCACATGGAGCTATTATCTGCGGCTGATCGTGCCCTTGGCGCTGGGCAAGTTCCTCGCGAGCGTGTTCAGCCACGTCAGCATTTGGAAGGTGCCAGTCTCCTACGCTCATACTGGTATGCGAAGCCTCTGTCAGATTAGATATATAAGACGAAGGATGAGATCGCGACGGATTGAAGATCGAGACGAGTCGACCGATTTCGCCTCGTCCTATGTTGGCCAAATACCGATTTCCGATCCGCAACCCTCAGTCTCCGATAACTGTCAAACACTCCCATATCTATCAAAGATCTAACACACACTCTGACACAGAAGAGTGACACGTGCGTGACCACGCGTGACTGCTCAAGACCGCCGATGTCCTTGCCTTCAATAATGATGGTTTCGTTATGCATTAAACTTATCTTACAGTTATTATGTGGTAGGAGAATACTTATCTTACAGTTATTATGTGGTCTGCGCAACGGCGTGTAACGATGTTCGCATTATTGTCGTTAGAATAGGTCTGCTCGCGGAAGAAGAACTTCCGCACTGATGCAATAAGTTAAAGTGAAACTAGAGATCTGTCCTTTTTAGCGGAACTAGGTTAGAGTGAGACAAATATATTTTGTTTCATTTCAACGTATTACACCAACTTAGGCAGCTGAACAGAAAAGAACAGATCAAAGTATACTTTCTTCCACTCTAGATCTGCTCGTTTTCAAAGAATTCCTGAACTATAAGTGCAATAAGTTAGAGTAAAAGAAAGTATACTTCCCTAGTAGCACAGTATTGGTTACATTGGCAAATATTATTTTTATTTCATTTACAATCAATTATTTTATTTATAACTAATTTTGGTTATATATTGGCTATATATTGGCCAATATAGCCAATATATAGTCAATATTGGTTACAAGTGAAATGTGAGTAAATTGCCAATATTGCACAAGTGATTGTACAGTATTGACATACATTGAGAGTATATTGAGTCAATTTAACGCAATATGTAGCCAGTATTGGTAACAAATAAATTGTTAATATTCAGAATTCTATATTGGCTATAAAATGCAAAGTACTACTTTACAGTACTACTTTGTAAAGTACTACTTATTGTAAAATATTACTTTACAATACTTGACCAATATTAGGTATATTGGAGCCCAATTTGTAGTCAATATTGCTCAGATGAACTGTGTTATTAAAGTTATTTTATTCAAATTTCTTGCAGTAGTGCAGAAATTTTTCAAAAAAACGCACAGACCTTCTGAATTTACTGTACTGGTGTGCACTAATTCAGAAGTTCTTCGAAAACAAACAGACCTGGGGCCGATTCTTCGAATATCTTAACACGCTAATAGTTAAATCAAATGTCTGTCTTTGTCTAACTTGAAGGAAAAGCAAAGACAAACGTATGGTTTAACTGTTAATTAAACCAAGAAGAAGTTGGAAAAATCGGCTGTAATATTGTAAAAAATAGACGTTTTGTATTACACAATATTTTTAACAAATACTTCAAACTGCGCGAAAACACCATTGACGACAATGAAACAATGCATTCTTCCGGTTAATAACATCTTTGCAACGAGAGACGTTGAAAAAGAATCCGATACCTTCGATTGTGACAGCGATATGCTTGATAACACGGTATTCTCGAGTTACACTCTGTGGCTTCTTGGCAAGGTGTCATATCGTGTGAACTTTCTGAAAATATATTGCTCGCATTCGATGACGCGAGAAATATATGACGAATGTCTGAGAAAAATTTGCATCTATATCGGAGCGAACGTAACGTTAGCGAATTGTCACGACATGGATAACAGAGAAGATAAATCGATTGTTACAAAGTAACGAATCGATCAGCGAAATGAATTTGTCACGAGATAATTTAGGGGCAATTTTTCCAGAGAGGGAGTACATTGAGAGCGAAAGTACCTGAAGAAATAAAAACGAATATATATTCGAGTATCAATGATACATTTACTAAAATCTAAATAGAATTTTAATAGAATAATTAAATACAATTTAGAATGCAATTAACAAAATTTAAATACAATTTACAAAATAGAATAATTAAATAATAATCTAGTAAAATTGAAGTAAAAACAGTTGCTTAGGGGAGCTAAGGTTTTAAGGAAATATATATTTTCCTATTTAAAGAATGTTTTTTCTCAGTATAAAAATATGTATAAATAAATATGTTAATAGTACCTAAAAAATAAATTTTTTTATTATTTATATTTTTTTATTACTCTCTCTCTCTCTCTCTCTCTCTCTCTCTCTCTCTCTCTGTTTCTCTCAGTGTAACTTAAAAAATTAGATTTAAGAGAGATTATTATGTTAAATTTTAACTCTGTTCTCTGACAATGTGCTTGATGTGTTTGGGACAGAGTTTCAACTGAAATCTAAGCTTAAACTGTTGAAAAATCGGCACATAGAGTATCCCAGTTCTTTCGCATTTTATTCTCGTTTTGAGAACCAAAAGGCGAGAATAGGTTTTCCTATTCAGCATGAATACACTCAGCACTCGAGCACCGCTGATGCTTCTATTTTAGCGTTATATATTAACGGAAGTTTGGCTCTGTCCCAGTGAAGGCTACAATGCCCCTCTTCACGGTAATCCTGTCGAGAATTATACTGCGGGAACAGCAGACGTGGAAGGTCTACCTGAGCCTGGTACCAATAGTCGGCGGTGTCGCAATCGCCACGCTCACGGAACTTAGTTTCAACATGGTCGGCCTGATAAGCGCGTTATTGTCCACCATGGCGTTCTCCTTGCAGAACATCTACTCTAAGAAGGTATTATTCATGCGGAAGATATTCATGGAAGTAGAATCGAGCCGCGTGAGTCGATTCTACTTCCATCAATATCTCAATTATACTCCTTCGGGTATCGCCGAAAGATCGCGTCTTCATTCTTCGTTTCTTTCGGTGTGTGTCAACAATGTCGCGAAATATGCGCAAGCTTTTCCTTGTTGTGAGAAAAAACAAACATTTGCAGACAGCGCAAACCTCCGAAAGAAGTCTTGAAGATGATTCAATAATGTTGTATTTTTCTTATATAGATGTCTTTTAAATATAAGACGTCTTTTGGAAATTTGTGCTATCAGGATCGTGCGATTTATCAGCGCATTATTGTTCTCCCATATTCGACTTGCGAGAAAGATACATCGTCCTTTCGGCTCTCGGAGGCGACAAATGTCTGAAACGTTGCACGCGACTCTTCGTCCACAGGTGCTGCACGACACCGGGGTACATCACCTGCGACTACTGCACATACTCGGCCGTCTAGCTCTCTTCATGTTCCTGCCGTTTTGGCTGCTGTACGACCTGCGCAGTTTAGTGTACGATCCGGTGACGAAGACGTCCGTGGAGATGAGCTATCACACGGTAGGACTGTTATTTTTAGACGGTATACTGAACTGGCTGCAAAACATAATCGCGTTCTCCGTACTGTCCATCGTGACACCTCTAACGTACGCGGTGGCCAGCGCGAGCAAACGCATATCCGTGATCGCGGTGACGTTGTTCGTACTGGGCAATCCGGTCACGTGGCTGAACATGTTCGGCATGACCATGGCGATACTCGGTGTGTTGTGCTACAATAAGGCCAAGTATGACCAGAGACTGAAGAATCAGAGGAGCACAGTCTTGCCCAACTATTACAATTCGCTTCACAACGGCAACAACAACTCCTTCATGGTAAACGGATACGTCGACAAGAAACATCAATTATACGCGGTCTAGTCTCAATTGATTGCTCTCCCGTCTCTGACAAGTTCACGTGAGTTCTCTCGTCGTCGAGAAGTCCATTTTTTTTTTTCTTTCGCAATTTGCGAATCAGTTACGTTTTCGCGAGACAAGATATCGTGCGACTTTTGGTGACATTTCAGTTGGCCAGGTACAAAGAAGAGGCTCATATGGACGAAACTAATGACATATATATATAGAGTTATTTATATATATATGTATATATATATATGTATATTTAAAAATGCTGCTGATAAGGGTGATTTACATTCTTCGAGTTCGGCGCGAGACTCGTCGTCACCACAGCTGAATTCTGTATTTTCGTATCGATGAGGTACTTTATCGCACGCGAAGTGCTCGGTTTCATTCGGCCGTGGATTCAGTTCAATCGCGATCCTCGAAAACCGTACCTGCTGGTAAGGTGTGATTCGAAATTACGATTTCTCAACGCAGCTGATTGCTGGCCCAATTAGCGTTAGTCGGTGATCAGTAGCCAGTCGGTGATATGACTACATTCCTCGAGACATCGCGCTGATTGTTGACGAGAATGTACTGTATTAATTATTTTTCACGCGCTCAAACTGTCTTCGCGTTTCCGACGCATTGACGATGTTCGTCGATGTGATACGACGTCGACCGTGTTGCGCGTACGCGAGGCACATCATACACCGTCTAATGCCTGTCTTTCTACCAACTTTTGTTAACTCAGCCGTCTGGCTATTCCAACGGAATTGACCAATCACATTTGTCAGTAGACTAACGAGAAATGCGATTGATCAATTCCATTATACTGAGAAAAAAATTACTAAATTTCAAAAAACGTTTGTTTGGATACAACTGTTAAAAAAATTACTAAATTTCAAAAAACGTTTGTTTGGATACAACTGTTAAAAAAATTACTAAATTTCAAAAAACGTTTGTTTGGATACAACTGTTAAAAAAATTACTAAATTTCAAAAAACGTTTGTTTGGATACAACTGTTAAAAAAATTACTAAATTTCAAAAAACGTTTGTTTGGATACAACTGTTAAAAAAATTACTAAATTTCAAAAAACGTTTGTTTGGATACAACTGTTAAAAAAATTACTAAATTTCAAAAAACGTTTGTTTGGATACAACTGTTAAAAAAATTACTAAATTTCAAAAAACGTTTGTTTGGATACAACTGTTAAAAAAATTACTAAATTTCAAAAAACGTTTGTTTGGATACAACTGTTAAAAAAATTACTAAATTTCAAAAAACGTTTGTTTGGATACAACTGTTAAAAAAATTACTAAATTTCAAAAAACGTTTGTTTGGATACAACTGTTAAAAAAATTACTAAATTTCAAAAAACGTTTGTTTGGATACAACTGTTAAAAAAATTACTAAATTTCAAAAAACGTTTGTTTGGATACAACTGTTTGTGTAAATTAAGTAATTATTTTCTAAAATTAAATAAAGAAGTTTTAAATATAAATTTCTTTTTAATTTTAGAAAATAATTATTTAATTAAATTATTATTTAATTTAAACAAATATGTTCACAGTTGTATCCAAACAAACGTTTTTTGAAATTTAGTAAATTTTTTCTCAGTGTAGAATAACCAACCGGTTAACCAAAATTGATAGAAATGGACATAAATCGTTTAATCAACTGCGCAACGTAGAGTACATGTGTCGCGAGTCAGACACGTTTAACACAATCCCAGCTGCGTCTGGTGCTCGCCGTTTACGCGGTATCGAAGCGCATCGAACGCGCTTCTTCGCGGAAAGCGAAAACAAGATAGATGAACGACGAAGATTCAAACGGGATCGTTTGTTACAACCTTTTCACGTTTTCATGCCGCTATTCATCGTGGTTTATCGCGGATTCACCGGCGCTTCAGACTCTTACCGGGTCGCTCTTTTATTTAGCAGTTTAAGATGGAACAGTTCCATTGTATTGTTAATTGTGAAAAGAAGGCGCCTTTCTTGAACGAAGCTCGGACTTCGACTGAACGCAAGCGCATTGGACGAGGTCAACGCGGCCGATTGTACAGACTACAGACTCAGGTGTTTTTCTCAATTTGGTTTATATGTGCCGTATTGTTAGCCCGTTATGGGACAGAGAGACGCAAAAATTTAGATGTGTTCTAAATGCCGACGTTGTACACGAGTGCGCGCGCGAATCGAATCGAGCATGGAGGTGTGCGTGACACCGTATGTTTTGTGTGCGTGCTGTGTGCGTGTGAGTGAGACTCGTGTGCAGGAGAGCGTGTTCTAGCTGAAACCAATCTATACATTTATTTTTATAAATAAAATACACGTGTGTACAAAAATATATCGGAAGCGTTCGCTGTCGTTCGACCCATGCTATTGACGCTCGCGAATATGTCAAAGACTGCAGCCGCCCTTCGAAAGTGGTATTCATAGTTCGATCTGAACTCACCTCAAGTTTATCTCAAGATGTTAGGTAGCCGATAACACTTCGAGCTCGTCTGCAACACGCGTAGCAAGCTTGACGCGCGCATGTTGGAATAAGAAGTACAAACAATTTATCTCGTTTACATCTATGCTCTGAATCCCTTACACCGGAACTATTTTTCTCCAGTGAGAGAAGTCAATTTAAGAGAAATGCTTCCGATGGCAAGGGAGTCAGAGTATAGACATGGGCGAAACAAATCATTTTTATTAAAAAACAAAAGAACTCCAAAGATATAAATCAAAAATAAAAAAATAAATGTGTGTATATTATACATACATATGTACACTGGTGCGTATTGTTGGGAAATAGATGAGAACTTTCACCTATTGGTGAAAGTTCTCTAATGAAAGGCTAATAGGAGTTCAGGCACAGTAATTTTAATGTTATAAAACCTAAGGCGACGCGAAATGCAGATTATTATGTATTTCGCGTCGCCTTAGATTTCGCGAAGAAATAAAAATGATTAAAATAAAAAATAAAAAGATAAATGTTTGTATTGTACAAACATATATGCACCGGTGTGTATTGTTGGGAAACCAATAGGTGAAAGTTCTCTAATGAAAGGCTAATAGGAGTTCAGGCACAGTAATTTTAATGTTATAAAACCTAAGGCGACGCGAAATGCAGATTATTATGTATTTCGCGTCGCCTTAGATTTCGCGAAGAAATAAAAATGATTAAAATAAAAAATAAAAAGATAAATGTTTGTATTGTACAAACATATATGCACCGGTGTGTATTGTTGGGAAACCAATAGGTGAAAGTTCTCTAATGAAAGGCTAATAGGAGTTCAGGCACAGTAATTTTAATGTTATAAAACCTAAGGCGACGCGAAATGCAGATTATTATGTATTTCGCGTCGCCTTAGATTTCGCGAAGAAATAAAAATGATTAAAATAAAAAATAAAAAGATAAATGTTTGTATTGTACAAACATATATGCACCGGTGTGTTGGGAAACCAATAGGTGAAAGTTCCCTAATGAGGGGCTAATAGGAGTTCAGACACAGTAATTTTAGTGTTATAAAACCTAAGGCGACGCGAAATGCAGATTAATCTGTATTTCGCGTCGCCTTAGGTTTTATAGCACTAAAATTACTGTGTCTGAACTCCTATTAGCCTTTCATTAGGGAACTTTCACCTATTGGTTTCCCAACAATACACACCGCTGCACATATGTTTGTACAGTACATACATTTATCTTTTTATTTTTGATTTTAATCATTTTTATTTCTTCGCGAAATCTAAGGCGACGCGAAATACAGATTAATCTGTATTTCGCGTCGCCTTAGGTTTTATAGCACTAAAATTACTGTGTCTGAACTCCTATTAGCCTTTCATTAGGGAACTTTCACCTATTGGTTTCCCAACAATACACACCGCTGCACATATGTTTGTACAGTACATACATTTATCTTTTTATTTTTGATTTTAATCATTTTTATTTCTTCGCGAAATCTAAGGCGACGCGAAATACAGATTAATCTGTATTTCGCGTCGCCTTAGGTTTTATAGCACTAAAATTACTGTGTCTGAACTCCTATTAGCCTTTCATTAGGGAACTTTCACCTATTGGTTTCCCAACAATACACACCGCTGCACATATGTTTGTACAGTACATACATTTATCTTTTTATTTTTGATTTTAATCATTTTTATTTCTTCGCGAAATCTAAGGCGACGCGAAATACATAATAATCTGTATTTCGCGTCGCCTTAGGTTTTATAGCACTAAAATTACTGTGTCTGAACTCCTATTAGCCCTTCATTAGGAAACTTTCACCTATTGGTTTCCCAACAATACACACCGGTGCACATATGTTTGTGTAATATACACACATTTATCTTTTTATTTTTGATTTAAATCATTATTATTTCTTTAATCTACGCCAAGCTTACTACGCGTACTGTAGAGGAGCCTTTGTAGCATCTTAAAATTAATTTAAGACGTTTTTAAATGTAATAATAATATAATATTGTTACTAAAACTTTTTAAATATAAGATATATTATATTATTATTATATTATTAGTAATATAAAATAATATTATTTTAAATACGAGATCGAACTCGATGGATACACCGCTTTTCGAGAAGCGACGGCGCGTTTTCGTTTGATCCCTCGGAACGACGGGCAGAATCAAGTCGCGTCGTTGAGGGAGACGGTGCGTTGCGCGGTGAATTGCTCTCGCCATACCGACCTACAAAGTCTTCACGATGTTCTGCGGCGACAACGGTCTCGCTACCGTCAGATCCAGACGCGGTCCGGCTGCTGCGATCAGCGGCACGGCCAAGCAGCAATCGCAGTCTTCCGTGCTGGCTTCGTTGACGCGCAGGATCCTATCGTACGGCCGTAGAACACCGTCGCAGGGTCCACCAGGCCGCAAGCGATTTATGTAAACGCCACGCTCGTACAAACCGTCCGACACGGAGAAGCCGAAGTCCTCGTAGACCGGGTCCTTGTGTAGTGACACGTGCACTATCTGCTGAGCCCTGTTGTCGGAGCCGTTGCGCTCTTGCGGCCTGAGTGTCGAACAGAGAAGAGGGCAAGGCGATATTGAGTGTGCAGTGCGAATTACTGTTATCGAATAAATTGACCAAAACTAAAACCGGTTTAGTAACACCGTCTCTCAATCTACCACATCTGTATGAACATTATAAGACTGATTCAATAATTTCCGATATTGTAATACTAATGTTACACACCGCATCACATAAACAATTGTGCCAGAACTATACTACATACAACATAGTTACAATAATATAATTATTGCAATGCAGTTGTGACAATATAATTGTTATAACTGTATATGTGAAACTAGTGATTGAAATATTAAGAATCATCAAGTTAGTCTTATATTGCTCGCACATCAACGTGAGTTATGTCTGTATAAGTGTTATTGAATCGGTTTTCGGCTACTTGTGTAAAAAACATAGTTATTGACATAGTTGCGGATTATTATCAATTAAACAATCCTTGCCCCGGATAAGACGGCATCGATAGATCCAGCTGCCCGCTGTCAACGGAAGCGGTGTCCCAGAGTCTCAGTATCTCCGGCATGGTGCCGCTGCCCTCTCCCAATTCGCCCCAGGAGTCCACCGCGCTGTCGACACTGGGTAGACTCTCTCTGGCCGAGCGCAACGCACCGCTGGAGAATTGCGGTTGAACCGTGTCACTTCCTACGCTGGACTCCCTGCAATAATCCCTGTAAAATTTCCTTTTTCGCAAACGCGATTACCAAACACAGACACACACACACACACACACACACACACACACACACACACACACATGCGTGCGGTAAAAACGTATTTTAACCCATTAAAGGCCATAATTATTTCACAAACATTGTCACCTCTATAAATATATATTAATGAAAATGAGATAATTGAAAACAAGAATAAAATTATATAAAATTATTAATGATGTTTATTCTGATTAATCTATTATTCTGATTCATATACTAATTTTATTCAGTGTGAAAAAAGAGCATTTCATAAATGGTACATTTTATGGCCGTTCATGGGTTGAAAACATTGTGACCTTTCCGCAGATTACATTCTTGTAGCGTACCTTGTTTCCGGGTTAGGATCCGGCTTCCTAACGGTTAGTGCGACGACCGAGCTGCCGGGTCGGTGCAACAACTGAGCGGCTTGACGCAGGTCGCCGGGGTCCAGTTTTTGCCCGTCGATCGCGAGCAGCCTGTCGCCCGGCGCCAGACTGCCCGTTCTGTAAGCGAGCGAGCCTCGACGGACCTCCGTGATCACCAGGTCCTCGTTCACCGTGAGGCCTAGATCAGGTTGACCGCCGAGTGGCCTCGCCACTCTCACTGTGAACACTCCGGAGCTCGGTACTACAGGTCCGCCCACTTTGTACTCTATTACCAGCTCGATCTATACGCGCGTGTTGAGAAAGAAGAGAGGAAAGCGATTACTGCGAGTAGGACACGTCGTCTTACGTTTCGCGAAAGGAGGAAGCTCTCACCATCTGCGAGGTCTCCAATACGTTGGCCACTTCGGCCGGCTGCAGGTCGCGCAACATTCTGCGGTTGATCGCGATGGCTTTGTCGCCGGGCAAAAGGACGCCGCTGCGTTCCGCCGGGCCACCCGCTTCCAGCAGACTCACCACATAGTTGACGCGGTCCTCCGCTGGCTTGAGAGCGAGCCCGAAGCCCCGATGATCCGGCCGCAGGACCACGGTTAGGCTCTCCTTCATCTGCAATGTCTGACTCGAGTTTTGCTGTGCCTGCGGCTGCGCCCGCCTCTTCACCGTCCTCGCCGACGCGCTCGGCGGTCGCGGCAGTATCTGCAGCCTGGCGATGCGGCAGCTGTCGGAACTGTTCCGCAGCAGCTTGGCGGCGGTTACCGCATCTTGGACAGGTGTATCGTCCACAGCTAATAGGCGATCACCGGACTGCAGGGCGCCACAACGGTCCGCGGTGCTTGCCGGACGCAGGCTTTCGATGTAGACGCCGCTCGGAGTTTCCCTCACGGTTAATCCCAATTCACCTATGCACGGGGAAAATATTTTAGTAGAAATTGCAGAAAAATCTTGTGATGTCAAACATTTTTGTAAAATTATTATATAAAATTATATAATATTATTGATATTCTTATATGATATTATTATATAAAATTATATAATATTAAATTATATATAGACAATTTTTATACTGCAAAATAATTATTGTAATTACTTAGATATCTTTCGTATCATATATTCGACAGATCATTCAGCTAACTATAGCAATTTGTACTACAATGTTATGTACAGTCCAGCTTTGCAAAAGATATGTAATATTAATGTAATATATTTTCCACAATATTTTCTTCGTGTATACATTATTCAAGTTAACCAAGCCGTGCTTGGTTATATACATGTTTACATACATGATCCTAATCCTGCTTTAATTTTGTCTTTTAGATAAATAATACGTTCATTGACAACACAGATGTCGGATAGATAGAAGAAAGATGACTCAACGAGACGTTTCACCGCAGAGATCATCGATACCTGAGAGACCACGCTCCAGTTGAACGAGCAACGGACCGGAAGTGGCCGCGCGCGCCTCCTCCATGTTCGCCACGTCGTACTCGATAGTGAGGGACGCGACAGGTGCGTCTGAGCTTCGTCTGAGCGCTCTTTGCGCCTCCGCCAAGGTAAGACCTCGCAGCTCGGTGTCGTCTACCGCCAGCAAGCGATCACCGGGTCGGACTCTGCCCTCCTTCGCGGCCGGGCCATCAGCCTTCACTCCTGTCACTACCAATGCCCGCGATACGCCACCACGAAGGGTCACACCGAGACTGCCAGCCTCACGCTCTACTCGCACTTGCGCGACCTTCGATGAAACGCTGGAGGGCGACGACACGATCGCGTTCGCGTCCTGGTCGTCCAGTAGCAGGAAGCTGTGCGGATGGTACTGCTGTGCGGCCGTCTCTTCCGCTCTAGTTGAATCGGAACTCGCGGACGTGGCGACGCTGCCCGGCCTGGCGCGGCTCTTGTGCGAGCGCATGGTCGCCAGCCTCAACGAGCTGAACATCCTCGTCGTTTTCCGTTTTTTCTCCTCCGACGTGTGAGTCGTGATACGCGTATATACGATGTATGTATATATATATATATATATATATATATATATATATATATATATATATATATAATGTGTGTATATGTGTATACGTGTGTGTATGTGAGTGAGATTCGTGTCACCCGCCTCGAATCCCAGCGAGGTCGATGTTGTCCGGAGAGGACGACGACTCTGCACGCGGTCGTTCCACCCTCGCTCTTTGTCTCGTAACTTCCTACTAACTGTAACTTCAAATTTCGCGAGTCACTCGTTCGCGTTTCGTACGGGAACTCGACCCGAGGACGATGTGGCTAGTGCCTCTTCTCTCAAAACGCGATCGCGGTGATGCGACGACACTCGCAGCATCGCCGACGCACGGTCGTTCTATGTTACGTAGCGCATAGCCGCGAGTTCAACCATTCGGCCACGAGCACGCGCATATACACACACACACACACACACACACACACACACACACACACACACACACACACACACACACACACACACACACACACACACACACACACACACACACACACACACACACACACACACACACACACACACACGCGCGTACACACAAGAGGAACATTCATACGGTGCTTCCTTGTTCTCTCGTTCGAGCAACCGACGAACGCACCCGCAACGCAGTTCGTACTCGCGTACACGCGCGTCTCGGAGTTAATTGGGAGAAACTGGAGGGTCCCGACTGCAGAACGAGGAAGAGAGAGGAACAGGGAAAGAGAGACAGAGAGCGAACGATGCATGCGCTTATGAGATGCGGATAATCGCGATTGCACAATTCGCGACGTTTCCTTTTGCTCGCGGGGTAAACAGCCGGGGCTGCACGCGTCGCCTTTGTCCGCGACGATCTGGCGGCGCGGCAGCGTCGGGAGCGCGCTTCTTGCCGGACGAAACTCCTTAGAACTGAGCGCAGAACTGTAACGACTCGCGCGATGCGTCTCAAAAATAACTCCTCGATATAGGGCCGCATCGCCGCGCAGACGAGCGGATCTATTTATACGATCGACACCCGCGCTTACGCATCGTGCGCGGACGTGTGCGGCCCTGACGGCCACCCCGCGCTAGCACACGCTGATGAGTAATGTCAAGCAAGACGGTGTTTCTCCCTAAATCCTGGTCCCGATGACGAGCCCGCACGATCGAGCGACGTGTCGAAGGAGAGCACGTTGCGCACCGATCAAGCTCGATTCCGTGGAATCGCGCGACCAACGCACATCGCCGCGGCGATATCGATCGATCTGTCTCTCATTCTCTCCCTGTCTGATCCCGGCGTGTGTAGAAGCACGGAAAAGAAATGGAATAGATACATCTTTATTCCTTTTATTCCTCGGGGAACATCGATTTCTTTACAAAATACGGCAATGTGTCTATATCAAGTAATTATACAAAAACACTGGGAACTCCTTAATTCGAATTGAACGGTGCGAGTCTTTGGCGATCGCGCTGATTTCGCTCGAGCATCTCGGGTCCGTATTAATAGCCATTACTTGAAACTCGTCCCAAGTGAGATATTCATAAATTTCGAGTTAGATTTCAGTTGTTTACTTGAATCATACAATATACGTGACATTGCATTCACTATCGCGATTCAGCTGTGAGATTTCAAATTCAAATCTGAGCATCTCACTTCAGAGGCAAGTTTTTTGAAGTAACGACCTCCAAATTCAAATCTGAGCATCTCACTTCAGAGGCAAGTTTGAAGTAACGACTAATTAATACAACTCTTTGAGTGATCTTCTCTCTTTTGTTAACGCGAAATCGGGAGAAATCCGGAACTCGGGAGTCTCGGCCGATCGAATCGGCTTGGCACGCGCGGCATCACGGATTAACTCGAACGAATGATCGAGATTTAGACTTTCAGTTTGAATTCACACGCGAGTGTTCGTTCGTGGCGTTCGCTAGGATCGCCAGGTTCATTCGCAGATTCAGAGACCATTGACCGAACCTCTTAGACAGCCGCTTTTTGCCGCCGCCGCCGCCTCCTACAACTTCCCCCTCCTCTTGTGTATCTCCGATCTTAATTTCTCGCTCTTTGGCGCCGATCTCTTCGTCTCGCTTTTCCCTATTAGTCTGCGTCTCTCATATACGCGCCTTCGCCTTGCTTGACGATCGGCTTCGTGGAAGTTGCACGTCGTCGTACGCGGCAACTGCACTCAGAGAAAAAGACACGGAGGTGACAACTAGAACGTAAAATTAATGATTGCGTTCTGCAGAGGGAGCTGCTTTCTGCAACTGTTGTGAAACCTGTGAGTCTGATTGGCATACGCTCTTAGATTCCAGCCAAGAATGAGAACGCACACCAAGTAGATTTTAAGGCGAATTTTACAATAGTTACAGTTTTCTCTGCTGAACGTAGTCAGTGTGTAGTTTTAAAAACAATTTTGTGTAGCTGTTGCAACATCAGAGATGAATTGTTGCAAGGATTATACAGAGATCTTTTAATTCAGCTTTAGTTGCTAGAATTATAAAATAGTTTATTAAACTATATATATATAAATTTTCTTCTTAATTGTCATTAATTATCTATACAGTTGTCACCACTACTACATCTCTTTCTCTGAGTGTGCTGAGTGTAGCTTTCAAATGACCTTTGTTCTTGCAACATTCTCTCTCTTTATGCCTTGACATTTTCTTCGCTTCTGATTTAAGCGAAAAGAATATTCAGAAGCTGGGTCGGGATCGTTTCTTCGGCTCGAGTTCCTTATTAGTTAGATACATTCTCATTAATTCGGATATCTTCCTCAACATCGCGTCGCTTCTCTTCTTTTAGAAAATCAATCAACCGCCTGAACGCGGCGTTATTTCCTATCCCTTTCTCCGCGCGCGCTGTTTATATAGAGCCACGGTGACCCCGCGGCGATCTTACGACAGCCCATCACTTTCATCTCGGCGGATGTTGCTGAGTGCGCGGTTTGCCAATTCCTCGACGAGCTAAAGTTAGCGCGCGATGAGCGCGGAGCCAAGTGTGCACGAGAGAGATATAGGAGAATAAGGAAAAACAAATCGCGAGGCGCGATGGACGAAGGGGCTGAGCTACGTAAGTGAAAGAAAAAAGAAGAGCGAGAGAGAGAGAGAGAGAGAGAGAGAGAGAGAGAGAGAGAGAGAGAGAGAGAGAGAGAGAGAGAGAGAG